>NW_016157446.1:260648-271941 GCF_001687245.7 Rhagoletis zephyria
CTCTGAACTTTCTCGCTTCTTCACTGCAAAGTGTCTAGCCCTCTCCCCTACGAAATCCTCCGCGACCCTGTTCACAACCTGGACGAAGGAGGTCAGGCTACCGCTAGGAATTCACGTCGATGACACACCAATTCCGACGGTGAATAATCCTAAAATACTCGGAGTAACATTCGACAGCCTGCTCTCCTTCTCTGCGCACTCAACCGCTATTGTCAATAAAGTACAGAGCCGCAACAAGGTCCTCAAGTCGCTAGCCGGCAGTACTTGGGGCAAAGACAAAGAAACGTTGCTGGCAACATACAAGGCAATAGGCCGGCCGGTTTTGAACTACGCGGCACCAGTGTGGTCGCCGGGGACTAGTAGGACGCAGTGGACGAAGCTACAAACGGTACAAAATACAGCACTTAGGACAGCGACCGGATGCCTTCTGATGTCACCAGAACACCACCTCCAAGATGAGGTGAAAATGCTCCCAATTAGGGAGCACAACACGATGCTCTGCAAGCAGTTTCTTGTTGGGAGCCACAGATGTGGCCACCCAAATAGACAGCTGCTAGCAGAGGAGCCCTCGCCGAGGCACGTCAGGAGGCATCTATATGAACAGGACCCGTCAGCTCACAGACAGGCCCTGAACGGCATTCACAGGGACGCCAGTCTCGAGTTATGAAGACTCAAGACCTGTGAATGCCGTTCTAGGCACACAAACACCGGACATTGACGCGACGGAGCTCTATCTGCCTCGGGAGACCAGAACAGCAATAGCCCAACTTCGCTCTGGCTACTGCAGCAGGCTAAATTCCTACCTGAGTAGGTTAAATGCGGATGTACCGAACGAATGTTCGGCATGCGGAGAGACCCCTCAAGACTCGAAACATCTTTTCGCATGCACGCAAAACCCCACAACCCTAACGGCGTCGTCCCTATGGACCGACCCCATAGAGGCTGCACGCTTCTTGGGGCTGCCGTTAGTGGAACTCGACGACAACGACTGAGATATCAGCCGATCTGGGTGGGGTTGTTGTAGCCGCTACAACAACAACAACAACCTAGGTACCGGCTACTTCTAGCACATTGGGTGAGCTTCTCATGATACATAATTTGAAATTATTAGCAAATTCATTAATGTTTTAACACATCCCCAGATAGCGCCTGATTCACCATACTAAAACGCGCGCAACAACAACATAACAGGTAACCACACCAGCGCTTGCATCGAACAGCGGCACCGGCAATCAAGACTGCTGCACCTTCAACGGCAACAACGATAGCGCGAAAGGAGACCTAGGTACCGGCGACGCCCACGACAGCAACAGCACAGGCAACCGGAGCTGCGCAAGCAGGACTGTGTACTTTTAACAGCAACAACAAGTCCCATCAACTCGGTAGTGATTAAAACTTCCGCGTACACAACAAACGGCGATAGCCTAGGCTAGAATTTGCCTGTCACTTGGCTCTACTACCTCTCCAGCCACAACAGTGCAACGTACCCAGCAATACCAGCGAGTTTCATGCAGAAAGAAAAACTAAGCATCGGCAGCATCAGCGAACAGTAGCGCCTGACCAGGCTTACTGCAAGGGTGGGCACAGAAAGAGGAAACAGCATTTAATTAAATTTTAATGGAAACGTGAAATAGGTAACAATTTTGATAATAGTAAGTTAGTTACGCTAAAAACACAAAAAAAAAACTAGAAAAAAAGCACAAAGAAGAGACTAAACACGTAAGCTAAAACAAAAGAAAAACAATTTTTTTTGTAAGTACCATATGTAAATATATGTATAACTAAGTATTATACACTCGTATGTATACAGTATATAGACCTGTCCTGTTTTGAGTACATACCCTGTCAGCCACATTGACGTAAATTACTGAACTTTTTTTTTTGGTAAGTAGCAGTAACTAATTTTGCAGTCGTTGAAAGTTGTCAATTTGATTCTGACAGAGTACGTACGTACAGGTGTATATGCCCACAGCTACTTACACCTATGTATGTACATACCCTCCAGTACTGCTGGAGTCAATCGCTACTTTGAACCGCTACTACACCCACTCCTAGGTAATTAGTTACTCTATTAACCCGCACATGGTAGTACAGAGTCGAACCAGTCGGAAGCAGAATAGCGAAAAACTACGACAGAGGGCGCACATAAATCAGGCAAGTGACTACTTTAGTAACTCCCGGTAGTGCAGAGAGAGCCGATGGTGACTACTCTACCGCCTAGGACATTGCCTTGTAAAAGTAATCGCTGAAATACACTGAAAGAGGTCGGTCGGTAATTGACGGAGTTTACCAGGTAGCTACTGATTCATCAGTCCTGTAGTCGCTCCCACATACTGCAGGTAGGTCTGTAGGTAACCCAACCACACATACACATACGTATATGTACATATGTGCAAAACTAAAATAAGAGATAGGATTAATTTATAAATTAAAGAAAGCAAAGTAGTGAATCGATGAAATTAATCCACGCATAAAATAAATATAACTAACATAACATATATGTATACATGTGTATGTATGTACCTACACATGTACATAATATATTATGTGTATTACGAAGGGTAGATTTACCTTATCGAAGCAAATTTAACTAAAAGGGAAAATAAACGAAGTTGCAATAAATCAAAATATTAATAAAGTGAATAAAAAGCAAATTTAACTAAAAGTTGTAATAAATCAAAACATTCATAAAGTGGAAAAAATATAAAATATAACATAAAATTAGATTAAATTAAATTTAAGTGAAATTAAGTTAAACTAACTGGAATTAAATTAAACAAATTCACTAACATTAAATTACATAAAATATACTTGAAATAAAACTAACTTGGATAAAGCTAAAACTTAAACAAAACAAACCCGGGACCAATTACTTACGCTTACTTAAATAAAATAAACCGGAAAAAATATGTATGAACCGGAAAAAATATAGCAGAACACGAAGCAGATATAAAAAAACGAAAAACAAACACAGCACTAGCACAACACATAGTAACGAGTGGACACACAGCTGATTTTAAAAACACTATAATAATAGACCAAGAGAAAAGGGAAAAGACTAGGTACACGCTGGAAAGTCTGAGAATAATGGAGAAAAGAGAAAAAAACATAAATAAAAAGGAAGATACCGATGACATTGCCGCGGCTTATATTTTATGTTTACAAAATTAATTTAAAAGTTTTCAGTCTTGACTGAACTACCACACAAGATGGTATTGGATATTTAGCAATTAAGATTTAGAAATGTTTAAGTTTAATACTGGAGTATTGTCTTGCATCGAGTTAGAATTGTTTGTTTACATATGTTATTGTCATCCAACTATATTTATATGTGAATACGTACATGTATGTATGTACTTGTTTGTGTTTCTCTGCTTTTAATGTCTTTTTTTATATTTTGTATTTAATGCTGTAACAGACAAAAATAAACAAACGCGCCCCTGATGATGCAAATAAGTTTAGCGAAACGTTGGGCTGTAATAGTGGAATAAACTTGTTTTATTTGCACTAAAGATAATTAGATCGGACTAGCATATCAAGAAAATTCTGTAATATATGAAGGGGTTAGAATCAAAAGGATCTAAGTAGATCTGAAATTTTTTTTTAGATAATTAAGGTTAAAGGTGATTACTTATTGTAAATTCTGGGTAAATGCATTTGAAATGATTCTTGCCTAAATGAATGCAGGTTAATTAACTAATTCAAAGAAGGTTTACTCTTCGTCACCAAATAAACACAATATTTAACTATACAAACATGGGTATAACTTATATTTTCAAAAAATGTCACTAGACCCTTATGATTGTAGCCCCTTCATACATAAAAACAAATTAAATAAACAAGATAAATAAAGTTGAAATTAAACTAAGATAAGATAAAATTCAAATAAAGTAAATAAATTGAATTAAGTTCAATAAAATAAACCTAACCTAATTTCAAACAAATAAATACTATTAAAATTAAACTACATTAAATCAAATACTAATAAATTAAATCAATCAAAATAAAAATTAAAATACGCTAAATTACCTCAGACACATATGAAATTGAATCAAATAAAACGGAATTGAATTCAAAAAATATATAAAAAAAATTTATCTAAAATAAATAAATAATAAATTTGTCTAAATAAAATGAACTACCATTCTAAATAAATAAAGAAACACAAAATTTAGATATAATAAAAAGAAAATATATAAATAAAATAAATTAACATAAAATATATAATTAGCGTAGATTCAACTAGAATATTTTTAAACAGACATTAAAAATCATAACAACAAATGGCCACTACATAACAAATAACAATATAAATAAACAATAATAATACAATTAATAATGAACCTAAAGGAAAAGAGAAAATAGAAAATTAAAAGACATTATCTTAAGTAACTAAAACGAATTGAAAACTAGAAATAAAACTTAACTAGGCTTACTTAGTACGTACCTCCTTTGACGCAGCTAAACCTGATATTCTCCTTAAATACCGTAACTTAACTGACCTGCTATAACTTAATTAAAATTTGTGAAGATATCCGACCTCCGACCTACTTACCAGACTTAATTACCTGATATACCTACCAGACTTACATACCGGATTTACCTAAGGGATTTTAATACTCGATACTTACTATAGTCTTAAATACTTTAAAACAGACTTACCTAGTTTCTCAACATATTCACTCAATTAGGTGATAGAATTACTTAGTTTTAAGAAGTAGGCTAAGAAAATGAAGTATCAATAAAATTATAATCTAAAATGGGAATGTTGACCCATTCATTTATTTAGGAAGGCACGTAGGGACTATTACTTACGGGGCTGCTGATATTAGGGTGCGCCAGCACCAGGCACCACAATACCAGCGGTGATGTCTCATATTCGGCCAAAGTTTTTTTTGTTTTGTTCATTTGCTTTTCATTTTAGTTTCGTAGTTGGGTTGGTTTTCTTTTGATTTGCAATTTTATTTTAAATATTTATTTTAACGTTTCCTTTTCAGCTTTTTTGTTTCGTAACGGATTTTTTTGAATGTTTGAATAATTTTGCCGGAAGCGAAGATGTTTGACAGGCATGACTTTTCTCTGCTATGGCGCAGGGCATGACTAACCATAGTGCACCCCATTGCGGCATGCCGACTGCACTCACTACTGCTCTCATTGTGTGCGTACCATAACAGATGGCGCCCAACGAGGTAGCCTGAGGTCTGGTCAGGTTGACTGTTGGTGATGTTTCACCATCCCGCAAGTCCTAGGGGCATGTATTTACTGCCCCTTGCTGCGTTGCGCCGGGATGAGTGAAGTTGAGTGTGCTGGTTTGGATCGGTCCTCTTGGTCAGCAACCGATGGCTCTCCGAGACTTCACGTCACGTCCTCCGGAGTTTTGTATTCACCCGTTGAGGAAGTGTTAAACGCACTTATTTTTTTTTGTAGCTTGATTTTTTTTCCCCAACTTTGGGGGAAAATTTGTCCGCTAAGTGGGGTTTAGTTTAAATAAGTTTTTCTGTAGTTAATTTTTTTTGCCGAATATTGTTTTGTGTTTGTTTTTACCTTGTGTTTTTTCTGACAAAACAAAAACAAGGGATAATAAATAAATTTTTCTTTAGGACCCAGCTCTCTCCATAGGTCTGCTTTGGCCCTCCTTAGCGCCTACGTATCGCGATGGAGTGGGCTTGGACTCCCACCACGACTGACTATCGGGGTCTCAGTCACCCAACATGTCTCAGAGGGGCACGCGTAAACTGCCTGTTGCTGCATTGCGGTGGGGTGCACTGAAATCGAAAGATAGTTCGGCAACTTGTACGTGAAGTCCAGTACACCCTTCAAGTCTGGAGGGGCATTCTTTATGTTGCCGGCTTTGCATTGCAGTTGGGAGTGCTGGACCAAATAACGATAACGTTTATTTGTGTTTTTGTACCTTATTTTTTCACAGACTACATAGTGCCTTCCTAATGTTACGGGGGTCAGCATTCCCATTAGGCATTGACTTTGGAAAAATGCATATTTCCCATTTATATTAAATTAAATCCCCATTGAACTTTTAATCCACGTATATGACCACGTACATTTAACTAACCAACTTACATATTTATTTATTAAAAAATATATTTTGATTGATTTTCTTTTACTTTTTCGCGCGTATGTTCGCATTCAGCACTGATATTTTTGTTTTTTTCGCGATCGAGCACGGCAGCATAGCGTCACTAATACAAGTTATTATTGTAATTTCTTGTTTTTCATTTGATTTTAAACTTTTCTCGGACGTTCTGCTGGCTTAGGCTGTTAATTATTAAAAAACATTTTTTTTCCCGGATTTCCGATTTTGGTTTGGTCTCCGGGAGAGCCAAGCCGAACCACTTATTGTAGAGGGGTAATTTGAACTGATCTCGACTTTAAGAGTCAAATTTCTTGATTTCCCGATTGAAGTTAATTCGAGTATGAAACAGCAGCAAAGGCTTACGCGCAGTAGCTCTGTTAGAGGTAGCGGCGTTAAGTCAAGTGGGCCGGGAGAAATAACTCTCCTGCTATGCCAGCAACTAATCCTTCGGTGATGCACTCACCTAATTCTGACCATGCTGGAGGAGTTCTGCCTCCAATTCCAATGGACAATCCCGCTCCGGGACTTAAGGTTGACAGCCGCCAAAGTTCAAATTTACTTGACACCTCACCGCCTGGGACTTCTATCCAGAATATATCCGCTACCTCCATGACTATGCTGTCGGGAAGGCAAGAACATGATAGGTCTTTGCCAGGGAATACTGGTTTTGGTGAAGATACTGCAGAGGATAGAAGCAGACGTTATAATGGCGGAGCGCCTGCAGGAGATTCGTGAGTACGGGTGCTTCATCAGCTCTTAAGTACTTCGCAAGAAGAAATGAGAGCTGAAATGAGAACAATGCGGGAAAATATGATCGCATTAAATGAAGTAGTAACTGCATCTCCAACCGCACCCACTGAGCCTAGGGACTTTGCTTGGAACAAGTGCAGTATACGTACATTTCTCAAAACTTCTTTCTGCGTAAGCGGTCTTCGGCCCCACTTAGAGATTATAACCCTCACGAAGTAGAATTCTCCTTCCTGAGTTGCCGAAAAGAGGGGCTGAACACCTTTTGCAGAGAAAACCTTTCTGTGTAGGCGGCCTTCGGCCGCACTTAGGGATTATAACTCGCACAAAGTAGAATTCTCCTTTCAGTGTTGCCAAAAGAGAGGGGCTGAACACCTTTTGCAGAGAACACCTTTCTGTGTAGGCGGCCTTTGGCCGTACTTAGGGATTATAACCCTAACGAAGTAGAATTCTCCTTTCTGTGTTGCCGAAAAAGAGGGGCTGAACACCTTTTGCAGAGAACACCTTTCTGCGTAGGCGGCCTTTGGCCGTACTTAGGGATTATAACCCTCACAAAGTAGAATTCTCCTTTCTGTGTTGCCGAAGAAGAGGGGCTGAACACCATTTGCAGAGTACACCTTACACAGTGTACATTACGAGGTAAATATACAATACTAATACACTTTTAATCACTCAATTCCCAGTTAGTTAAGAGCAAAGAGAACAGGATTATGAATGGATAACGGCCGATATTTTCGAAGAGCAACCAAAACTTGTAGTCTCTGAAAATATTCTACAGTGTAAAAAAAGATATTCTAGCCGATTAAATATACGAAGATCGCGTTGCAGGATGTTGCCCAGGAGTTTCTATCGTTTTAAAAGCTAGGACTAGTTCAAACCAGCTTAGTGACTCACCATATAGACAAGGGTGATGCAGTGCCAATTAAAAGCACTTTTTTCTTTCACCACTGAGGCAGGCGGAAGCCTACAGTGAAATTGAAAGGCTACTCAAGATGGGGGTGATTGAAGAATCGAGTTCACCATGGTGTAGTCCAGTAGTACTAGTTCCGAAACCAGACAAGGTCAGGCTGTGCATCGATTCGAGGAAGTTGAACGCGGTCACAAAGGACTCGTACCCGTTGTCCCTTATCAATGGGCTGTTGAGCAAATTAAAGGATATATACTTTATAAGTGGTATTGATTTGAAAGATGCTTTCTTCCAAATCAAATTAACGGAATCGTCTAAGGAAAAGACGGCATTTGCGGTTCCAGGAAAGCCATTGTACCACTTTAAAGTAATACCCTTTGGCTTTTGCAACGGACCACAAACAATGATTCGGCTGATGGATAAGGCGGTTACGAGAGAACGTCTTCGTCTACCTGGATGATCTGATGGTGTGCAGCTTAAATTTTGAAGACCATTGGGAATCGCTGAAGGAATGGCGAAATGCTTACGGGAAGCGAGACTTACAATCAACGTGAAGAAGAGCAAGTTCTGCCAGAAGGAAATTCGGTATCTCCGGTACTTGGTAGGGAATGGTTGTTTGAAAGCAGACCCAGGCAAGATTGATGCGATAAAGGATTTTCCGATTCCAAAGTATCCTCGTCAGGTTCGTAGGTTTATAGGAAAGGGAAATTGGTACAGGTCGTTTGTTATCTATTTTGCAGATTTGGCGGGTCCAATGACAGATTGCCTTCGAAAGTCACCTAGTCCATTTAAATTTGCTCCCGAGGCGGTCGAAGTATTTGGTAAACTTAAATATGCACTCTGCTCAGCTGCTGTCCTGGCACAACCAGATTTTACTAAGGAATTCGTGATCCAATGTGATGCATCCAAAATAGGGGTAGGAGGCGTGTTATTCCAGCGCGATGAGGAAGGAGCAGAGCATCCCATAGCTTTCGTATCAAGGAAGCTGAATAATGCTCAGCGGAATTATATGGTCACCGAGCTCGAATGCCCCGCCGCTATAGTTAGCGTCAAGCGCTTCAGACCATATATTGAAGGATTGCCTTTCCGAATAATTACTGACCATTCAAGTCTGAAGTGGCTAATGACACACAAAGACTAGAGCGGCAGGCTGGCAAGATTGTCGCTTCTATTGCAAAGATACACCTTTAGGATGGAGCATCGCAAAGGTATTTTGAATGTTGTGCCGGACACCCTTTCGCGTTTTGACGTGGACGAACTCTCTTCTACCCCACCTCTGACTTGGCATCACCGGAATTCGACAGCGTAGAGTACTCCGAGCTTCGTGAAACACTAGAAAACAATTACGAAGGGCTACCCGATCGACGCATAGTCGACAATAGAGTTTACAAAAGAGTGATGTTGCGAAGAGGTGTGGAAGAGGAATAAGATTCGCTCTGGCGTTTGTGGTTACCGGAAGGGCTGACGGGGCTCGCAATCGAATGCTCACAAGATTCCAATGGAGGTTGGCAGAAGACTTTAGAGCATGTTCGGCATAAATATTTTTGGCCGCAAATGGCAAAGGAGATACGCCTTTATGAGAACCGATGCGAAACCTGTAAAGCCGTGAAAGCGACCAATCAAGTGTTCCGACCATTCGTATCCGATAGGCCATTGCGATTTCTTTGGTCCATATCCATCCTGGATAAAATACCAGTTTTTGTTCATAGTCCTAGACCATTTTTCCAGATACGTATTTTTGAAGGGGATGCAAAACGCAACGTCGGCAAATGTAATTAGCTTCTTCAGCACAGAAATTTTTCCAGCTTTCGGGGTCCCTCAGTTCGTCCATAGTGATAACGGGAAGCAATTCATTTCGAAGGAGATGCAACAGTTTTTTGAAATCTAGGGGGTTGTTCACATTAACATGGGGTTATACTCACGGCAGGCTCACGCCTTTGAACGAGTGAACCGAGAGATTGTTTCGAAAGTTAGAATATTCCTGAAGGATAAGCAAGATAACATGGACTGGGACAAACCTATTCCCGAAATTCTCTCGGTTTTAAGAAGCGATTACCATGCGTCGATACAGCGCTCGCTATACTTCGCGTTATTTGGACAAAATATGATACAACATGCGTCAGCCTATAACATCCTGGAGAAACTTGGTATCCTAAGACAAGACGAAGTCCCGATTAAGAGCAGAGCTGACAAGCTAGCAAACATTCGCGAACACATACGGAGGAACCATGAGCAGGCGCAAGACAGAGCAGTTAATACGTACAACAAACGTACGAGTTTTCTGAATTACCGGGAAGGACAAGAAGTATTCCGGAATAACTTCTGTTTTAGCAATTTTAAGCAAGGCATATATGTTAAATTCTTGCCTTAATACCTCAAGTGCCGTGTTCTACGAAAGGTAGGCAATGCGTTGTACGACTTAGAGGCAAACCGATCGGTAGGTTCCACGCATCTGATATCCGGCCATGACAATGTCATCTGTCACCAAGAGCGATCCGACAGCAAAGCTTTTTTCAATTTAATATTCACGTTTTTCTCAAATTTATATATACACACGATTTTTTCAATATTCAAGTTAGCGAAAGGGTAACACCTTGACCGCCCGCAGACTGCCCGGGGTTCAACCTTGCATGGCTTTTCCTCGAAGCTAAGTCATGTAGAGCTGTAGCTTGCTTCTGTAACTCTTATCTACCGATTATTTCTCTACTGGTAGAGAATATACGTCATTCTCTTCTACTCAACAAGCCGGTGAATTTATTTATGAACTCGCCCTGGTAGAGAATTGTAACAGAAAGGAGCTATTGGACTAGCGGAGGAGCCGTACTGTGAAGACCGTTCGGTAATTGGGGGGTGGCTAACTCTAGCCAACGAATATAAATAGAGTATCTTTTTCTCTTACTGTCTTTTTCACTGGGCGCTTTGGCGTTCGGGGACAAACCGCCCAGTATCCTCCCCGAACATTTATGTTCATAAGAGGTTCATGCGCGCGCCGACCGGGAGCCGTGAACTGCCTGACAATCCGTACTTCCATTAGGGTTGCCTTTTAGGAGTTTTGACGAGTTCTCTCTGGTCTCAAACAATAGAGAACCACCACAACATCGGACTTGATTGTTGGGCCAGGGTTTCCTCGGTATAATTCAGACTCAAGCATTTCGAAAAGAACGCTAATTCCACCTAAACTGATTATATAACGAGGATTGAGTTTTGATCCGAATTTGTTGGGTAAACTCTTAGATTTCTTACCAGTATTACTATAAACCACCCTGATTTACTGTTACCCCGGATTGAACCTTTGAAACCATTAAACTCATTGTATTGCGATTACACCGACGAACTCTTACTGCTACCTGTCGTAACTACGGGGTATATTTTTTATTTGAGACTCTGTATCTCAGGGGTGAGTCGTGTCCCACGTTATACTGATTTTACCCAAGGAATAAACCCGATTCAAAATAACGTTCCGGTTTGGGTTTCGGTTTTGCCAAGTGTTTCGGTTTCGGTTTTGGTTTCGTTCTTCAAAATTTATTTCGGTTTTGGTTTCGGTTTCG
>NW_016157446.1:272745-276449 GCF_001687245.7 Rhagoletis zephyria
AACTACTTAAATATAATTAATCGATTATCGATTCACAACAACAAAGTCATCAGCAGATTTTTGCGAAAAGTTACCTTGCCATACTTATTTACTACTTAACAAGAATTTTAGCAAAATGTTGCTGATTTTGGTTAAATAAATCATTTATTTCAAAGAAATTTTTATTTATTATTTTTGTAAATTTCTGGAAACCGATTGAAACCTGTGATTGAAATGGTTTCGGTATCGTTCCTTTTCAGGTCAAGATAACGGTTACGGTTTCGGTTTCGGTTTTGAAAAACGAAACGGTTTTAAACGGTTACGGTTTCGGTTTGGGTTTCGGTTTTATTCCTTGATTTTACCACCTAACTCTCTTGCCGGATGCCTTTAAGAAGACAGCTAGTCCTTTTCCTGTTCGCTTCTGTGACAATTCGTGAAGGGAAGTAGGTTTGTTATTTCGCCGCACCAAAAAAATTAAGCATTTTATTCTTCGGCGTATCGGGTGCACTACCGTGTCAGAAATTTCACCATATAATATTTTTCTAGAGCGTACAGCAACACTAAAACGGCATGGAAGGTCTGCCATTTTGCCGATAGCTGTGTTTCTTTGCGGACAGTTGTCGCTAATTGTCACTAGTTCCTGCAGGTTTGTTTGGTTATTATTATTTTTTTGTTGATAAACTCTTTCCAGCGGAGGCTAGTGATAGTTCGTGAAAGTTTTCTGTAACTGCCCGTCTCCACAGGATGGAGTTTATATCTGGACACATATGTTAGAATGTAAAGAGCAATATATATCAGGGCTTTTATCTTGGCATCTATTGCGATAACTTGGTAGTTTGACAGCTACGTTGTTCTTTGCACTTAAACTTTCTGGCGGCAACATTATCGATATTCTGATATACAGCCTGTGCCAATCGGTAATTTTTTCCCATGTGGAGACGGGGTGAAAAACTTGCAATGGGGTACAAATAAATTGAATTTTGCTTTGCCAAACGCAAAGTTAAAATTTTGGCAGTATAAACCACACAAACCCTCGTGCAGAGTATTGCAAGTAACGTACGTTCTTTTTGTTTTCATCAGATTCCATTTTGATTTTCGCTCTTTATTACCGTCAAACAATATTATGTGTATACACCTTTAGAAGCTGTCAAATTTTACCTAGCCCCATGAGCTAGGTAAAATTCTGACGTTCACATTCACAACGAGAAATGTCAAACTTGTATTCTGAGCCGTCAAAATTTCATCTTTTCTGTCAATTGGCAAGATATAAAAGCCGCACAAGTATTGCCCTGATATACATATCTAGCAACCAAAGTGATAGCTGAACAGCGATAACTTGTATCCTGTGAAGACGGCCAGTGAAGAGGCGCAAAGCGTTGAATGGCTGCCTTCAACCGGTTCGGATTTGCATAACTGGAACATGGTAACCCCGAACAGCCTTACATTTAATTCTTTGGCATTCCCTTTGCACTGTGGCAATCCAATTGACGCTCAGTTTTAATGGAAGTGAACAATTTAACCAACCAAATGTGTATGAATAATGGAGTGCTACGAAAAAGTGATTAAGGGGTGTGCTTTAATGCGTAGTCCTGGTGAAGGAAGCTACCTCCACTCGAAAGGCTAATCCCTATATTATCATCAGCCCAATGACAGGTGCAGCGCTCTTGAAGCGTGCTTCAGTACACCGAGCTACATCTAGCACATTGGGTAAGCTTCTCATGATACATAATTCGAAATTATTAGCTAGTCCATTAATGTTTTAACGCAACCCCCAGATAGCGCCTGATTGACCACACTAAAACGCACGTAACAACAACACAAAAGGTAACGACTCCAGCGCTTGCATCGAACAGCAGCACCGACAACCAAAACTGCTGCACCTTCAACGGCAACAACGATAGCGCGGTAGGAGACCTAGGTACCGGCTACTTCTAGCACATTGGGTGAGCTTCTCATGATACATAATTTGAAATTATTAGCTAATTCATTAATGTTTTAACACATCCCCAGATAGCGCCTGATTCACCACACTAAAACGCGCGCAACAAAAACATAACAGGTAACCACACCAGCGCTTGCATCGAACAGCGGCACCGGCAATCAAGACTGCTGCACCTTCAACGGCAACAACGATAGCGCGAAAGGAGACCTAGGTACCGGCGACGACCACGACAGCACCAGCACAGGCAACCGGAGCAGCGCAAGCAGGACTGTGTACTTTTAACAGCAACAACAAGTCCCGTCAACTCGGTAGTCATTAAATCTTCCGCGTACACAACAAACAGCGATAGCCTAGGCTAGAATTTGCCTGCCACTTGGCTCTACTACCTCTCCAGCCACAACAGTGCAGCGTACCCAGCAATACCATCGTGTTTCATGCAGCAAGAGAAACCACACATCGGCAGCATCAGCGAACAGTAGCGCCCGACCAGGCCTACTGCAACGGTGGGTGAGTCCCAAAGCAAGATAACCAAATCTACGCACATGGGTACGAAAGGGAAGAAAAAGTATCGAATATAAAGAAATAGGAAAAACAATTTTATTCTTAAAAAAAAACAACACCTAACTTACATACAACACAAAAACAAAGAGGAAACAGAATTTAATTAAATTTTAATGGAAAGGTTAAATAGGCAACAATTTTGATATAAGTAAGTTAGATACGCTAATAACACAAAAAAAAAACTGTAAAAAACACTAAGAACAGACTAAGTACGTAAGCAAAAACAAAAGAAAACATTTTTTTTTTGTAAGTAGCACATGTACATATATAACTAATAATTATACACACGTATGTATCTACTATATATTTGTGAAAGTATGTATATATGTATGTATGTGGCAGGTTGCAGTCTAAACGGACGGACAGAATCGAACAAAATTTTGACAGAGTATTGCCATGATACCTGGGCCAATAATAGGGTGCAAAAACTTGGGATCCGACAAGGGGCGTGGCACCTCCCATAAGCGTGAAATGTTTTAATCAGCCGTAACTTCCAGGCCATAAGTCACATGAACTTGAAACTTGGTATGCAGACATGTCAATGATAGATGCTTATAGGCAGGTATATATACACGAGGTTGCTAAAGCGGGCGTGGCACATCCCACAGGGGTGGAATTTTTCATCTGCTATAACTTCGGAACCATAAGTCCCACGAACTTGAAATTTGGTATGCAGAAAAATCAATGCTAGGTGCTTATACGAATGTATATATAAACGTGTTTGTAAAAGGGGGCGTGGCACATCCCATAGGCGTGGAATATTTTATCAGCTATAACTTCGGAACCATAAGTTCCACGAACTTGAAATTTGGTATGCAGAAAAATCAATGCTAGGTGCTTATACGAATGTATATATAAACGTGTTTGTAAAAGGGGGCGTGGCACATCCCATAGGCGCGGAATTTTTTATTAGACATAACTTCGGAACCATAAGTCCCACGAACTTGAAATTTGGTATGCAGACATACCAATGGTAGGTGCTTATAGGAGGGTATATATATAAACGAGTTTGTTAAAGGGGGCGTGGTACATCCCATAGCCGTAGTTTTTTTATCAGCTATAACTTCGAAACCATAAGTGCCACGAACTTGAAATTTGGTATGCATACTTACCAATAGTAGGTGCTTATATGTGGGTATATATAAACGAGTTTGCAAAAGGGGGCGTGGCACATCCCATAGGCGTGGAATTTTTTATCAGCTATAACTTCGGAACCATAAGT
>NW_016157446.1:276474-277395 GCF_001687245.7 Rhagoletis zephyria
TTGTAAAAGGGGCGTGGCACATCCCATAGGCGCGGAATTTTTATCAGCTATAACTTCGGAACCATAAGTCTCACGAACTTGAAATTTGGTATGCAGACATATCAATGGTAGGTGCTTGTAGAAGAGTACTTATAAGCGAGTTTGTAAAAGGGGGCGTGGCCCATCCCATAGGCGTGGAATTTTTTATCAGCTATAACTTCGGAACAACAAGTCACACGAACTTGAAATTTGGTATGCGTACATATCAATGGTAGGTGCTTATTAGAGAATATATAAAAACTGGTTTTTGAAAGGAGGCGAGGCACATCCCATAGGCGTGGAATTTTTTATCAGCTATAACTTCGGAACAACAAGTCCCACGAACTTGAAATTTGGTATGCAGACATATCAATGGTAGGTGCTTGTAGAAGAGGACTTATAAGCGAGTTTGTAAAAGGGGGCGTGGCCCATCCCATAGGCGTGGAATTTTTTATCAGCTATAACTTCGGAACAACAAGTCCCACGAACTTGAAATTTGGTATGCAGACATATCAATGGTAGGTGCTTGTAGAAGAGGACTTATAAGCGAGTTTGTAAAAGGGGGCGTGGCCCATCCCATAGGCGTGGAATTTTTTATCAGCTATAACTTCGGAACAACAAGTCCCACGAACTTGAAATTTGGTATGCAGACATATCAATGGTAGGTGCTTATTAGAGAATATATAAAAACGGGTTTTTGAAAGGAGGCGAGGCACATCCCATAGGCGTGGAATTTTTTATCAGCTATTACTTCTATCAGCTACGAACTTGAAATTTGGTGTGCAGACATACCAATGGTAGGTGCTTATAGGAGTGTATATGTAAACCAGTTTGTAAAAGGGGGCGTGGCACATCCCATAGGCGTGGAATTTTTTATCAGCTATAACTTCGGAACCATAAGTC
>NW_016157446.1:280764-281271 GCF_001687245.7 Rhagoletis zephyria
TGAGTGTCGATCCTTTTCTCGCGGGTCTTTTCCAAGATTTGGCGTATGTGAATACCTGGTCTATGGTGGATTTTCCAGGTGTAAAGCCACACTCATAAGGCCCAATCAGTTCATTGACGGNACAATACGCTCGATAAGACCTTGTAACCTATGCTTAGAAGGCTGATCCCGCGGTAGTTGGCGCGAATGGCGGGGTCACCTTTCTTGTGGATTGGGCAGAGCACACTTAAATTCCAGTCGTCGGGCATGCGTTCATCTGACCATATTCTGCACAAGAGTTGATGCATGCACCTTATCAACTCCTCGCCGCCGTACTTGAATAGCTCAGCTGGCAGGCTGTCAGCTCAAGCAGCTTTGTTGTTTTTCAGCCGCGTTATTGCTAAACGTACCTCGCCATAGTTAGGCGGTGGAACGTCGTTTCCGTCATAATCGACTGCGGGCTCGGGTTCTTCTTCTCCACAACTTTCTGTGCTGCTGCCATTTAGTAGGGCGGAAAAGTGTTCCCTC
>NW_016157446.1:281370-300376 GCF_001687245.7 Rhagoletis zephyria
GGCATTCTTCCTGTCGGCCAGCATTTCAAGCTCTTCGCACTGACGTATTTCCGTCTCTCTCTTCTTATTCCGGCAAATACGTCTCGCTTCCCTCTACAGATCCCTATAGCGGTCCCACATAGGGCGCGTTGCACCCGATCGCAGCGTGGCCCTGTAGGCGGCATCTTTTTTCTCTGCAGCCTCCTGACACCCCTCATCGTACCAGTTGTTCTTTCGGACTCGCTGAAATCCGACTGCTTCTGCGGCGGCGGTATTTAATGAGAGGGAAATGTGGTTCCACTGCTCGCATATGTCGGTTTGTTGAAGAGTGCTCTCTGAGAGCAGGTGTGAGAGTCGAGTAGCGAAAGCGCTGGCTGTCTGTTGTGATTGCAGCTTTTCGACGTTAAGCTTTCCTTACATATTTGGGCGCACATTTTTTGCTGCACAAAGGCGGGGGCGTATCTTGGCTGCAACAAGATAGTGGTCCGAGTCGATGTTTGGGCCTCGGAGCGTGCGAACGTACAACTCTGGAAGCGTGCCTTCCATCTATCACAACATGATCGATTTGGCTTCTCGTTTTTCGATCCGGAGACAGCCACGTAGCTTGATGAATATTTTTATGCTTGAACCTAGTACTGCGTTTTACCCTGTTTCGCGCCCCGGCGAAGTCGATTAGCCTAAATCCGTTGTCGGACGTTTCGTCGTGGATGCTGAATTTTCCGACGGTGGTTCAAAAGTTCCCTTCCTTACCCACCCTGGCATTGATGTCGCCAAGCACGATTTTGATATCATGAAGGGGCAGCGCTCGTACGTGCGCTCCAAGCGCTCTTAGAAGAGATCTTTGGATGCCTCAATCTTCTCTTCCGTCGGGGCATGGACGCTGGTGAGCGAGATGTTTAAGAATCTCGGTTTGATGCGGATTGTGGCTAGACGCTCGTCCACCGGGGTGAACGACAGTACTCAGCGACGGAGTCTCTCTCCCACCACAAATCCAATACCGAATTTGAGCTCCTTTACATGGCAGCTGTAGTATACGTCGCAAGGCTCCAGGCATTGCTTGCCTTGCCCCGTCCAAGGCAACTCTTGGATGGCGGTGATGTCAGCTTTTGTCCTTACGAGTACATTAACCAGCCGGGCAGACGCACCTTCACCATTAAGGGTCCGGACATTCCAGGTGCATGCCCTCAAATCGTAGATTTTTAAACGTTTGCCGTGGTCGTCATCATAAGGGGGTGTCTCATCCGAGGCTTTGCCTTGCTTCTCCACTGGAAGTGTTTTTACGTGGCGGGTCCAAAACCCAGAGCATAACCCATTGCTGGGGCGGGGGTGGTTTCGCAACCAAATACACGTTTATATAGCGAGCCGCTTGCTNATCAACCAGCCGGGCAGAGGCACCTTCACCATTAAGGGTCCGGACATTCCAGGTGCATGCCCTCAAATCGTAGATTTTTAAACGTTTGCCGTGGTCGTCATCATAAGGGGGTGTCTCATCCGAGGCTTTGCCTTGCTTCTCCACTGGAAGTGTTTTTACGTGGCGGGTCCAAAACCCAGAGCATAACCCATTGCTGGGGCGGGGGGGGGTTCGCAACCAAATACACGTTTATATAGCGAGACGCTTGCTCTAAGCACAGAACAGACTTCAACCGCACCTACTGGTGAACAGACGCTGCAGACTTCAGTGAGCCCTTAAACCGAATAAGTCAGAGTGGCCCCACCGAAGCTCCCTCTCTTTCTGCCGTGACCCAAGGCTCCACTCGGATTGGTTACCGCATCTCGCACATGGGTTGCTCACGTTGCCCAGAGTGCGCAAACGAGGACGCAAGAGTCGGGATTGAGTATAGCCATGCAACTATAACTGCATACCCAGCGCAATGACTATACCCCATTGCACTCCAACAATAAGTCACACCAACTGGAAATTTGGTATGCATACATATCAATGGTAGGTGCTTGTAGAAGAGTACTTATAAGCGAGTTTGTATAAGGGGGCGTGGCACATCCCATAAGCGTGGACTATTTTATCACCTATAAATTCGGAACAATAAGTCCCATGAACTTGAAATTTGGTAAGAAGACATATCAATAGTAGGTGCTTATATGAGGGTATATAAAAATGAGTTTGTGAGAGAGGGCGTGGCACATCCTAATGGCTTGTAATCCTTTATCAGCTATAACTTCGGAACCGTAAGGCCCACGAACTTGAAATTTAGTGTGCAGACATACCAATGGTAGGTGTTTATAGGAGGGTATATAACAAAGAGTTTGTGAAAGGGGGCGTGGCTATTCCATATTCGTTTAAATTTTTATCAGCTATAACTTCGGGACCATATATCGCATCAACTTGAAATTTGATATGCAGACATATCAATGGTAGGTGCTTATACGAGGATATATATAAACGACTTTGTTGCGTGGCACATCCCATAGGCGTGGAATTTTTTATCAGGCATAACTTCGGAACCATAAGTCCCACGAACTTGAAATTTGGTATGCAGACATATCAATGGTAGGTGCCTATACGAGGGTACATATAAACGAGTTTGTAAAAGGGGCCTGGTACATCCCATAGGCGTGGTGCTTTTTCAGCTATTACTTCGGAACCATAAGTCCCACGAACTTGAAATTTGGTATGCAGACATATCAATGGTAGGTGCCTATACGAGGGTACATATAAACGAGTTTGTAAAAGGGGCCTGGTACATCCCATAGGCGTGGTGCTTTTTCAGCTATTACTTCGGAACCATAAGTCCCACGAACTTGAAATTTGGTATGCAGACATATCAATGGTAGGTGCCTATACGAGGGTACATATAAACGAGTTTGTAAAAGGGGCCTGGTACATCCCATAGGCGTGGTGCTTTTTCAGCTATTACTTCGGAACCATAAGTCCCACGAACTTGAAATTTGGTATGCAGACATATCAATGGTAGGTGCCTATACGAGGGTACATATAAACGAGTTTGTAAAAGGGGCCTGGTACATCCCATAGGCGTGGTGCTTTTTCAGCTATTACTTCGGAACCATAAGTCCCACGAACTTGAAATTTGGTATGTAGACATATCAATGGTAGGTGCTTATACGAGGGTATATATAAATGAGTTTGTAGAAGGGGCGTGGCAAATTCCATAGGCGTGGAAATTTTTATCAGCTTTATCTTCGGAACCGTAAGTCCCACGAACTTGAAATCTGGTATGAAAACATAACAATGGTAGGTGCTTATAAGAGGGTATATATATGCGAGTTTGCATGGGCGTGGCCCATCCCAGAGGCGTGGAATTTTTTATCAGCTATAACTTCGGAACCATAAGCCCACCTAACTTGAAATTTGGTATGCCGACTTATCAATTGTGTGTGCTTACATGATGGTATATATAAGCGAGTTTGTAAAAGGGGGCATGGCACATCCCATAGGCGTGGCATTTTTGTATCAGCTATATCTTCAGAACCATAAGTCACACGAACTTGAAATTTGGTACGCAGACATATCAATGGTAGGTGCTTATAGAAGGGTTTTTATAAACGAGTTTGTAAATGAGGGCGTGGCACATCCCGTAGGCGTGGAATTTTGAATCAGCTATAAATTCGGAACCGTCGGCCGCTGTGGTGTAGGTCGGCCGCTGTGGTGTAGTGGTAAGCAGTGCGCGCTTCCACTCCGCAACGCCTGGGTTCAAGCCCTGGTCAAAGCAACATCGCAAAAAATATAGAAAAAGGTTTTTTCTTAACAGCGGTCGTCCCTCGGCAGGCAATGGCAAACCTCCGAGTGTATTTCTGCCATGAAAAACAGCTTCTCATAAAAATACAATCGCCGTTCGGAGTCGGCGTAAAATTGTAGGTCCCTCCGCTTTGTGGGACAACATCAAGGCGCACGCCACAAATCGGAGGAGAAGCTCGGCCAAACACTAACATATGTGTAAGCGCCAATCTATTATATTATTATTATTATATTATAAATTCGGAACCACAACTCCCACGAACTTGAAATTTGGTATGCAGACATACCAATGGTAGGTGCTTGTAGGAGAGTATATATAAACGAGTTTGTAAAAGGGGGCGTAGCACATCCCATAGGCGTGGAATTTTTAATCAGGTATAACTTCGGAACCATAAGCCGCACTAACTTGAAATTTGGTATGCAGTTATAGCTATGCTAGGTGATGAATATAAATGAAATAAATATAAATTTTATCAGCTATAACTTCAAAACCACAAACCACGTAAAATTTAAATTTGGTATGCAGACATATCTATGGTAGTTGCTTATAGTAAGGCGTATATGAATGAGTTTATAAAAGGGGGCATGTACATCCCGTAGGCGTGGATTTTTTGATCAGCCATATGTTGGTAACCATAAGTCACATGAACTTGAAATTTGGTATACAGACATAGGTGTCTATGGGAGCTGTTCAGAGGAAAGTATATATAAATGAGTTTGTAACAGGGGGATATACATATATGTATTCATCTATTAGATAACTCGGATATTTAAAACTGTGTGTGTTTGTTTTTTTTTTTGAAACCTTACCTTCTTTAGATTATTTTGAGATGGAAAGATTAAATCGTTTTTTAACCCCGCGATGTTGTTAAACGAAAAAGGTTCATTCATAATGAATAAAACTCCTTCCGAATTAAGCATTCTACCAGAAAAGTGCAGCTATACTAAAACAGCTAATCGAATGGGCAGCTAAACGGAATGTACCGTAGTAGACTAACTTTAATTTTGAAATTTGATCATTACCTTAATCCATCTAATATTAATAATGGAACAAGATTAGCAGTACAAGTGATGATCAATATATATTAGTTAAAGCACGATAAAGCTAAAAGTATGGCTCATAAGGATGTCTTAATGTAAACAAAGAAAATAGTTTGTCTCCTTTAAATTATGCTGAACTGAATATTTGTATTACTTTTTTATATTTTTATTTGTTTACCCCGAACGACGTCGGGTGCTCTGCTAGTATAGTATATAGACCTGTCCTGATTTGAGTACATACCCTGTCAGCCACGTTAACGGACATTACTGAAAATTTTTTTTTGTAAGTAGCACTAACTAATTTTCCAGTTGTTAAAGTTTTAAGGCTGTCTATTTGGTTCTGACAGGGTACGTATGTACGTACAGGTGTATATGCACACAGCTGCTTACACCTATGTATGTACATAGGTCTGTAGGTAACCTAACCACACATACACATAGATATACATATGTGCAAAACTAAAATAAGAGATAGGATTAATTTACAAATTGGACTACCTCTCGTTCAGTCTTTTATTATCTATTATCGCTACTGCGCTGCCACTCTTTCCTTCTAAGTTCTTAAAGAACTATAGCGGACCACGCTTTGACTCTACTCTATACCATTCTAGATTGCATCATGTGGTGCACAATGTTTTCTGGCGCCACTCGCTCGTTTATCAGCTTTTCTAGGTCTGCCCTGTCGGCGTCATACTTCGGGCAGGAAAAGAAATTGTGCGCCACTACCGCAAAAGGAACACTCTGTCCCGTCATCGTATCCGTACTTGTAGATATTCTCTAAAACAGCCGTGCCCCGTCAGAAACTGCGTTAGATAGTAATCAGTCCCGCCGTGTTTCCTCTCAACCCACGCTTGAACGTTACCGATTAGCATGTGCGTCCACCTTTAATTCGTGGTCGCAACCCAGCGTCTCTGCCACTTGTTTAAGCTAGTCGGTCTTTCTTCTTTCCGTTCTTCACCTGATAGTCGCCTGCCGATTTTTCTTGACTTGTCGAAAATTCTCTTAAGTTCCATGGCCATTATATCTGGTGGCATGATGCCAACTATGAATCCAACGGCCTCGTGTGATACCCTGACAGTGTTTAGCCGAGTCACTGACTTTGCTGTCTTGGCATGTGTTTTCTGCTGGAGCGCTGGCCCCAGACTACATACATATATGTATACAAGTGTATGTATGTACGTACACATGTACATATGTGTATTACGAAGGGTAGATTTACCTTATCGAAGCAAATTTAACTAAAAGGGAAAATAAACGAAGTTGTATTAAATCAAAACATTCATAAAGTGAATAAAAAGCAAATTTAACTAATATTTGTATTAAATCAAAACATTCAAAAAGTGAATAAAAAAATAAAATATAACATAAAATTAGATTAAATTAAATTTAAGTGAAATTAAGTTAAACTAACTGGAATTAACACATTACATTTAAATATGACGAGGTTACTTGCTACACCATAAAACAGTTCAACAAAAACTATAAAAAATTAGCCAAACAAGAACAAAGACTAAAATTTCTACTAAACTGTAAGAATTTTGGAATAACACCACCGCATTTAACGGGCAAACTAAAGAGAATAAAACATAGGTTCCAATTGGACATCACGAAAAAGGAGTTAAAAAATTTAAGAACAGTTTATACTGAAAATTTTGAATTTGTAAATAAAAGAAGCCAACATCCAAATAAAACTAGTCCGCAAAAATATAGAACACATCAAAACAGATCATGCTAGTGACAGAAAAACAGAACCAATTTTCAACAAATACAGCACGTCACACCGAAAACAGTCTCAATGAGAAATTAGAAAGACAAGTAGAAAAGAATTTTAGAACATACGGGCTTGTGATCAATGAAGATTGGTTTATAAATAAAACCAACATCCCAATTCCAAGAAAATCTCGATGGCTGCTTTCCTTAGGAAAACACAAAAATTGCTGAGAAGAAACGACGCGATAGTAAATGACATATACAACAGAAAAACATTGACAATTATCAAAAGCACAAATTGACATGCAATGCNCGATAGTAAATGACATATACAAACAGAAAAACATTGACAATTATCAAAAGCACAAATTGACATGCAATGCAGCTACAGCACCTAGACTATATGGACTTCCGAAAATACACAAGGAAAATAACACACCCCTCAGACCGATTTCTGCTTCAACCAGTGTACCGAGCTACCGCCTTTCAAAGTTCATTGGACAAATTCTTAAAAAAAATAGTCTCAGACCAATACAATATCCACAACTCGTTTCAGCTAAAAGAAAAATTAAAAACCATGACGCTTGAAGAAGACGAGGTCCTCATTTCCTTTGATGTGGTGTCATTATTTACCAATATATCGGTGCAAATGGCAATCCGAACGATAATGCAACAATGGACTCTAATAGAAAGATATACCACTCTCACAAGAAAGCAGTTTTTAATGATGTTAGAGTTCTGTCTATGCGACAATAACTATTTTTTATATGACGGAATATATTACCAACAAGTACACGGAATGCCGATGGGAAACCCGTTATCGCCCACTGTAGCTGACATAGTTCTTGATAAAAAACTTGACGAAAGCATCGCTGAATTTAAATCTAAGGACATATCATCAAATACATCAATAAGTATGTAGATGATATCGAGCCCTAACCGCCAAAATAACGTAATCGAAAATTTTTTCAAAATTTAATTTTTGATGCAGAAATGCATATAGGAACATTTCTGCATCAAGAATAAAATTTTGAAAAAAATGTCGCTTACGTTATTTTGGCGGTTAGGGCTCGATATATTCGCGATCGTAAAAAGAAATGACGTAGAAGATATTTTAAACGTGTTAAACTCACAACACAATAAAATAAAATTCACCACTGAGTTAGAAGATGGCAATAAATTACCATTCTTAGATTTGGAAATTCACCGCTCAAATAATAAAATAATAACAAAATGGTACTCAAAATCCATAGCGTCTTCGAGAATGATAAATTACCACTCGAAAAATCCATGGGCACAAAAGAAAAATACGGCAAAAATCTAATCTACAAAATCTACTTCTTAAGTGACCAAGAGTTCAGAAAAAGTAACAAACAGAAAATAATAAACATACTGCACAAGAACGGGTACCCAAATAGAACCATTGAGATGCAAATGGCAACAACAATTAATAAATTAAAATCAGCGCAAGCAAACAATAAGTCTACAAATAGAAGCGAAAACAGAAGATTTACAGGACTCACGTACATACAAGGCCTAACCGACAGCAAAACACTGCACAGAAATATTCAAAACAAGAACATAACATATGCACATAAGCCACATAGCACGCTCAACAAAATATTCACCAAAACAAAAGACGAAATAAAGAAACAACAACAACATAATGTGGTCTATCAAATCCAATGCAAAGGTAAAGTCAACGAAAACTGCAACAAAGTATACATAGGCACGACTAAACCAGCCCTTGGAGTCGGAATTAGTGAACACCAAGCAGACGCGAAAAATAAGAAGACAACAACAGCACTCGCACAGCACTTGACGAATAGCGAACACACAGCTGATTTTGAGAACACCATAACTTTGGAGATTCTGCGAATACAGGAGAGGATAAGGGACGCGATGAACTTTAAAGACGACATTGACAATATAAATTGTGCGTACCGGACGGCAATACAAAGTAACAGATGAGATAGGCGAAGACCGTCAAATTTAAGTGTTCAGTGCAATGTATTGTGTTAATTGTTATGTAAATAGGTATACTAATTTAATATGTAAGTGCTATTGCGATAAAATATATGTATATGTATGTAGATTTTTCAATCATATGTAACTATGTCTAATTGTTGTGTGTATTACAATTTGTTTTTTGAAATAAATCAGACTCCCAGATGAAGGCGTAAATACGCCGAAACGCGTAGGAGAAAGAGGGAACGCAGTTTGCCTTTTGAATACACCGGCCGGAAAGCTCTACCAATGACCCAATAGGAAATTTTAACACTGGCCTCGAAAACACAATCAACTTAAATTATTCGGAGAGCAACTATCGAAGCAAACAGTAAACAAAGCATAAAGTACACAACATGAAACACTTCTTCGAACACATTAGATTTAAATATGACGAGGTTACTTGCTACACCATGAAACAGTTCAACAAAAACTATAAAAAATTAGCCAAACAAGAACAAAGACTGAAATTTCTACTAAACTGTAAGAATTTTAGAATAACACGGGTTCCAATTGGACATCACGAAAAAAGAGTTGGAAAAAATTTAAGAACCGTTTATACTGAAAATTTCGAATTTGAAAATAAATGAAGCCAACATCCAAATAAAACTAGTCCGAAAAAATATAAAACACATCAAAACAGATCTACATACGAAGCTTGAGGAGTCCGATTTCATGCTAGTGACAGAAAAACAGAACCAATTTTCAACAAATATAGCACGTCATTCTGAAAACAGTCCCAATGAGAAATTACAAAGACAAGTAGAAAAGAATTTTAGAACATACGGATTTGTGATCAATGAAGATTGGTTTATAAATAAAGCCAACATCCCAACTCCAAAAGAATCTCGATGGCTTCTTTCCTTAGGAAAAAAATTTGCGCTGCCTATGACACGGAAAAATTTCTCGCCGGTTCACCTGATTGCGGAATTAGAGCAGGGAATTCAGACTTTAGAGGAAGACAGGGAAAAAGACACTGCAAGATGTAATATAGCCACTAGCATTAACGCGTTCAAAAACAAATTTAAAAGTGATAAAAAAGAAAAAATTCATACTTAGAATATTTGAGGACATAAACCAGTTTATAAAACAACATAAGCACTCTATAGTAATTACAAATGCGGATAACGGAAATAAAACGGTGATGATGGACAAAACAGAATATAAAGAGAAAATGAAAGATCTATTGAACGACTGATCTACGTACAAAACGATACGAACGGACCCAACACAAAAATTTCTGAGAAGAAACAACGCGATAGTAAATTACATATACAAATTGACATGCAATGCAGCTACAGCTCCTAGACTATATGGACTTCCGAAAATACACAAGGGAAATAACACACTCCTTAGACCGATTTCTGCTTCAACCAGTGTACCCTGCTACCGCCTTTCATAGTTCATTGGACAAATTCTTAAAAAAAATAGTCTCAGACCAATACAATATCCACAACTCGTTTCAGCTAAAAGAAAAATTTAGAACCATGATGCTTGAAGAAGACGAGGTCCTCATTTCCTTTGATGTGGTATCATTATTTACCAATATACCGGTGCAAATGGCAATCCGAACGATAATGTAACAATGGACTATAATAGAAAGATATACCACTTTCACAAGAAAGCAGTTTTTAACGATGTTAGAGTTCTGTCTATGCGACAATAACTATTTTTTATATGACGAATATATTACCAACAAGTACACGGAATGCCGATGGGAAACCCGTTATCGCCCACTGTAGCTGACATTGTTCTAGATAAAAAACTTGACGACAGCATCGCTGAATTTAAGTCTAAGGACATATGTATCAAATACATCAATAAGTATGTAGATGATATATTCGCGATCATAAAAAGAAATGACGTAGAAGATATTTTAAACGTGTTAAATTCACAACACAATAAAATAAAATTCACCACTGAGTTAGAAGAGGGCAATAAATTACCATTCTTAGATTTGGAAATTCACCGCTCAAATAATAAAATAATAACAAATTGGTACTCAAAATCTATAGCGTGAGAATGATAAATTACCACTCGAAAAATCCATGGGCACAAACGAAAAATAGGCCAACAAACCTAATCTACAAAATCTACTTCTTAAGTGACCAGGAGTTCAGAAAAAGTAACAAACAGAAAATAATAAACATACTGCACAAGAACGGGTACCCAAATAGAACCATTGAGATGCTAATGGCAACAACAATTAATAAATTAAAATCAGCGCAAACAAACAATAAGTCTACAAATAGAAGCGAAAACAGAAGATTTACAGGAGTGACGTATATACAGCGCCTAACCGACAGCAAAACACATATGTAACTATGTCTAATTGTTGTGTGTATTATGTTTTGTTTTTTGAAACAAATCAGACTCCCTGATGAAGGCGTGAAGTACGCCGAAACGCGTAGGAGAAAGAGGAAACGCAGTTTCCTTTTGAATATACCGGCTGGAAAACTCTACTAATGACCCAATAGGAAATTTTAACACTGGCCTCGAAAACACAATCAACTTAAATTATTCGGAGAGCAACTACCGAAGCAACCAATAAACAAGGCATAAAGTACACAACATGAAACACTTCTTCGAACACATTAGATTTACATATGACGAGGTTACTTGCTACACCATAAAACAGTTCAACAAAAACTATAAAAAATTAGCCAAACAAGAACAAAGACTGAAATTTCTACTAAACTGTAAGAATTTTGGAATAACACCACCACATTTAACGGGCAAACTAAAGAGAATAAAACATGGGTTCCAATTGGACATCACGAAAAAAGAGTTGGAAAAAATTGAAGAACAGTTTATACTGAAAATTTTGAATTTGTAAATAAAAGAAGCCAACATCCAAATAAAACTAGTCCGAAAAAATATAGAACACATCAAAACAGATCTACATACGAAGCTTGAGGAGTCAGATTGCATGCTAGTGACAGAAAAACAGAACCAATTTTCAACAAATATAGCACGTCACACCGAAAACAGTCGCAATGAGAAATTACAAAGACAAGTAGAAAAGAATTTTAGACATACGGGTTTGTGATCAATGAAGATTGGTTTATAAATAAAACCAACATCCCAATTCCAAGAGGATCTCGATGGCTTCTTTCCTTAGGAAAAAAGTTTGCGCTGCCTATGACACGGAAAAATTTCTCGCCGGTTCACCTGATTGCGGAATTAGAGCAGGGAATTCAGACTTTAGAGGAAGACAGGGAAAAAGACACTGCAAGATGTAATATAATTCAAAAACAAATTTAAAAGTAATAAAAAAGAAAATTTCATACTTAGAATATTTGAGGACACAAAACAGTTTATAAAACAACATAAGGACTCTATAGTAGTTAGAAATGCGGATAAGGGAAATAAAACGGTGATGATGGACAAAACAGAATATAAAGAGAAAATGAAAGATCTATTGAACGACAGATCTACGTACAAAACGATACGAATGGACCCAACACAAAAATTGCTGGGAAGAAACAACGCGACTTAACAAAATCCTGCTTCTCAAAATTCTGCTTTTTGAAAATTCTGCTTTTGAAAATTCTGCTTCTCAAAATACTGTATTACAAAATTCTGTTTTAAAATATAATGTAAACAATATTTTTAATTAGTTTGAAACAACTTTTATTACTGGAAATAATCATAACGCGAAATATTCTCCTGAGTTTTGGGCAGTGCAAGACAGCATGCATCGGAAACAGAAACCAAAGGGTGGTATCGCCGCAAAAAGTAGTTGTTGTAGGAAGCAATTCCCAGTTTCTATAATCTTGTATTGAATTTACAAGAACTTATTTTTGCAAAATCTCAAATTTCCAGAAAGGAAAACAAGAAATTAAAAAGAAGCAGCTTATAAAAACTATTAAAAACGAAATTACTTTTGTAAGTCGGAAGATGGAATTTTGACGGATCAAACCAAAAATTTAATATTTCTCGTGGTGGATACAAACATCAGAATTTTATCTAGCTCATGGGGCTGGTAAAATTTTGACAGCTTCTAAATATATACATACATAATAGGTTTGTTCCACGCTCTACTTGTAGAAAAACTCGATCAAAGTTCAAACTGTGAGCGTATATCAAAGACACCCTAAAACTTACTTGTTGAACGCGTATGTATGTGCAACTCGAAGTGACTTCAAGTAGCTTGTGGAACAAACCTAATATTGTTTGGCGGTAATAAAGAGTCAAAATCAAAATGAAAGCTGAAAAAAGCATAAAAAGGCGTACGTTACTGGCAAGTTATAAAGTTGAATTTAAACAATTTCCGCAACACAAAATAAAACATTCGAACGTGCGTTTGTTTGGTTTTTCAATTGTCAAAATTTTACTTTGCATTGGGCACACCATAGTAAATTTTTCCAACCCGTCTTACCACGGAGAAAAAGTTACCGATTGGCACACAGCCAATTTCAAAATGCGGAACTTTCAAAAGCAGAATTTTGAAAAAGAAGAATTAGAAAAAGCAGAATTAAAAAAATACAGAATTTTGACCGAGCAAAATTTTTTAAAATTTTGCAGAATTTTGCGATGTAGAATTTTGTAATGCAGCGTAATGAGACGCTCCCCATATGCACATAAGCCACATAGCTCGCTCAACAAAATATTCACCAAAACAAAAGACGAAATAAAGAAACAACAACAACATAATGTGGTCTATCAAATCCAATGCAAAGGTAAAGTCAACGAAAACTGCAACAAAGTATACATAGGCACGACTTAACGAGCCCTTGGAGTCAGAATTAGTGAACACCAAGCAGACGCGAAAAATACGAAGACAACAACAGCACTCGCACAGCACTTGACGAATAGCGAACACGCAGCTGGTTTCCACCATAATTTTGGACGTGGAAAGCCGAGAAAAAACAAGATTAACTTTGGAGAGTCTGCGAATACAGGAGAGGATAAGGACTGCGATGAACTTTAAAGAGGGCGTTGACAATATAAATTGTGCGTACCGGAAGGCAATACAAAGTAACAGATCAGATGGGCGAAGACAGTGACGTCAAATTTAAGTGTTCAGTGTTAATTGTTATGTAAATAGTTAAACTAATTTAATATGTAAGTGCTATTGAGATAAAATATATGTATATGTATGTATATTTTTCAATCATATGTAACTATGTCTAATTGTTGTGTGTATTATGTTTTGTTTTTTGAAGTAAATCAGACTCCCTGATGAAGGCGTGAAGTACGCCAAAACGTGTAGGAGAAAGAGGAAACGCAGTTTGCCTTTTGAATATACCGGCCGGAAAGCTCTACCAATGACCCAATAGGAAATTTTAACACTGCCCTGGAAAACACAATCAACTTAAATTATTCGGAGAGCAACTACCGAAGCAACCAGTAAACAAAGCATAAAGTACACAACATGAAACACTTCTTCGAACACATTAGATTTAAATATGACGAGGTTACTTGCTACACCATAAAACAGTTCAACAAAAACTATAAAAAATTAGCCAAACAAGAACAAAGACTGAAATTTCTACTAAACTGTAAGAATTTTGGAATAACACCACCACTTTTAACGGGCAAACTAAAGAGAATAAAGCACGGGTTCCAATTGAACATCACGAAAAAAAATTGACAAAATTGAAGAACAGTTTATACTGAAAATTTTGAATTTGTAAATAAAAGAAGCCAACATCCAAATAAAACTAGTCCGAAAAAATATAGAACACATCAAAACAGATCTACATACGAAGCTTGAGGAGTCAGATTGCATGCTAGTGACAGAAAAACAGAACCAATTTTCAACAAATATAGCACGTCACACCGAAAACAGTCTCAATGAGAAATTACAAAGACAAGTAGAAAAGAATTTTAGACATACGGGTTTGTGATCAATGAAGATTGGTTTATAAATAAAACCAACATCCCAATTCCAAGAGGATCTCGATGGCTTCTTTCCTTAGGAAAAAAGTTTGCGCTGCCTATGACACGGAAAAATTTCTCGCCGGTTCACCTGATTGCGGAATTAGAGCAGGGAATTCAGACTTTAGAGGAAGACAGGGAAAAAGACACTGCAAGATGTAATATAATTCAAAAACAAATTTAAAAGTAATAAAAAAGAAAATTTCATACTTAGAATATTTGAGGACACAAAACAGTTTATAAAACAACATAAGGACTCTATAGTAGTTAGAAATGCGGATAAGGGAAATAAAACGGTGATGATGGACAAAACAGAATATAAAGAGAAAATGAAAGATCTATTGAACGACAGATCTACGTACAAAACGATACGAATGGACCCAACACAAAAATTGCTGCTTTTGAAAATTCTGCTTCTCAAAATACTGTATTACAAAATTCTGTTTTAAAATATAATGTAAACAATATTTTTAATTAGTTTGAAACAACTTTTATTACTGGAAATAATCATAACGCGAAATATTCTCCTGAGTTTTGGGCAGTGCATGACAGCATGCATCGGAAACAGAAACCGAAGGGTGGCATCGCCGCAAAAAGTAGTTGTTGTAGGAAGCAATTCCCAGTTTCTATAATCTTGTATTGAATTTACAAGAACTTATTTTTGCAAAATCTCAAATTTCCAGAAAGGAAAACAAGAAATTAAAAAGAAGCAGCGTATAAAAACTATTAAAAACCAAATTACTTTTGTAAGTCGGAAGATGGAATTTTGACGGATCAAACCAAAAATTTAAGATTTCTCGTAGTGGATACAAACATCAGAATTTTATCTAGCTCATGGGGCTGGTAAAATTTTGACAGCTTCTAAATGTATACATACATAATAGGTTTGTTCCACGCTCTACTTGTAGAAAAACTCGATCAAAGTTCAAACTGTGAGCGTATATCAAAGACACCCTAAAACTTACTTGTTGAACGCGTATGTATGTGCAACTCGAAGTGACTTCAAGTAGCTTGTGGAACAAACCTAATATTGTCTGGCGGTAATAAAGAGTCAAAATCAAAATGAAAGCTGAAAAAAGCATAAAAAGGCGTACGTTACTTGCAAGTTATAAAGTTGAATTTAAACAATTTCCGCAACACAAAATAAAACATTCGAACGAGCGTTTGTTTGGTTTTTCAATTGTCAAAATTTTACTTTGCATTGGGCACACCATAGTAAATGTTTCCAACCCGTCTCACCACGGAGAAAAAGTTACCGATTGGCACACAGCCAATTTCAAAATGCGGAACTTTCAAAAGCAGAATTTTGAAAAAGAAGAATTAGAAAAAGCAGAATTAAAAAAATACAAGATTTTGACCGAGCAAAATTTTTTAAAATTTTGCAGAATTTTGCGATGTAGAATTTTGTAATGCAGCGTAATGAGACGCTCCCCATATGCACATAAGCCACATAGCTCGCTCAACAAAATATTCACCAAAACAAAAGACGAAATAAAGAAACAACAACAACATACTGTGGTCTATCAAATCCAATGCAAAGGTAAAGTCAACGAAAACTGCAACAAAGTATACATAGGCACGACTAAACGAGCCCTTGGAGTCAGAATTAGTGAGCACCAAGCAGACACGAAAAATAAGAAGACAACAACAGCACTCGCACAGCACTTGACGAATAGCGAACAGACAGCTGATTTTGAGAACACCATAATTTTGGACGTGGAAAGACGAGAAAAAACAAGATTATATTTGGAGGATCTGCGAATACAGGAGAGGATAAGGGACGCGATGAACTTTAAAGAGGACGTTGACAATATAAATTGTGCGTACCGGACGGCAATACAAAATAACAGATCAGATGGGCGAGGACAGCGACGTCAAATTTAAGTGTTCAGTGCAATGTATTGTGTTAATTGTTATACTAATTTAATATGTAAGTGCTATTGCGATAAAATATATGTATATGTATGTATATTTTTCAATCGTATGTAACTATGTCTAATTGTTGTGTGTATTATGTTTTGTTTTTTTGAAGTAAATCAGACTCCCTGATGAAGGCGTGAAGTACGCCGAAACGCGTAGAAGAAAGAGGAAACGCAGTTTGCCTTTTGAATATACCGGCCGGAAAGCTCTACCAATGACCCAATATAAAATTTTAACATTGGCCTCGAAAACACAATCAACTTAAATTATCCGGAGAATCAACCAGTAAACAAAGCATAAAGTACACAACATGAAACACTTCTTCGAACACTTTAGATTTAAACATTACGGGGTTATTTGCTACACAATAAAACAGTTCAACAAAAACTATAAAAAATTAGCCAAACAAGAACAAAGACTGAAATTTCTATTAAACTGTAAGAATTTCGGAATAACACCACCACTTTTAACGGGCAAACTAAAGAGAATAAAACATGGGTTCCAATTGGACATCACGAAAAAAGAGTTGGAAAAAATTTAAGAACAGTTTATACTGAAAATTTTGAATTTGGAAATAAAAGAAGCCAACATCCAAATAAAACTAGTCCGCAAAAATATAGAACACATCAAAACAGATCTACATACGAAGCTTGAGGAGTCCGATTTCATGCTACTGACAGAAAAACATAACCAATTTTCAACAAATATAGCACGTCGCACCGAAAACAGTCTCAATGAGAAATTACAAAGACAAGTAGAAAAGAATTTTAGAACATACGGGTTTGTGATTAATGAAGATTAGTTTATAAATAAAACCAACATCCCAATTCCAAGAGAATCTCGATGGCTTCTTTCCTTAGGAAAAAAACTTGCGCTGCCTATGACACGGAAAAATTTTCAAAAACAAATTTAAAAGTAATAAAAAAGAAAAATTCATACTTAGAATATTTGAGGACACAAAACAGTTTATAAAACAATATAAGGACTCTAAACGGTGCTGATGGACAAAACAGAATATAAAGAGAAAATGAAAGATCTATGGAACGACAGATCTACGTACAAAACGATACGAATGGACCCAACACAAAAATTGCTGAGAAGAAACAACGCGATAGTAAATGACATACACAAACAGAAAACCTTGACAATTATCAAAAGCACAAATTGACATGCAATGCAGCTACAGCACCTAGACTATATGGACTTCCGAAAATACACATGGAAAATACACCCCTCATACCGATGTCTGCTTCAACCAATGTACCCTCCTACCGCCTTTCAAAGTTCATTGAACAAACTCTTAAAAAAATAGTCTCAGACCAATACAATATCCACAACTCGTTTCAGCTAAAAGAAAAATTAAGAACCATGACGCTTGAAGAAGACGAGGTCCTCATTTCGTTTGATGTGGTATCATTATTTACCAATATACCGGTGCAAATGGCAATCCGAACGATAATGCAACAATGGACTCTAAAGAAAGATATACCACTCTCACAAGAAAGCAGTTTTTAACGATTTTTGAGTTCTGTCTATGCGACAATAACTATTTTTTATATTTCCTTTTTGGTTGTTGTTGTTTCGACAGGGTGGGTGTATGATGTATTATGGAACGAATTTCCGTCATCCCTTGTCAAATGTGGTTTGGAGACAAACCAGTTTCGGCGTTGTGCCATCTTCAGTGTCATTTTTCGTTCTTTTTTATATGACGGAATATATTACCAACAAGTACACGGAATGCCGATGGGAAACCGGTTATCGCCCACTGTAGATGACATTGTTCTAGATAAAATACTTGACGAAAGCATCGCTGAATTGAACTCTAAGGACATATGTATCCAATACATCAATAAGTATGTAGATGATATATTCGCGATCGTAAAAAGAAATGACGTAGCGATATTTTAAACGTGTTAAATTCACAACTCAATAAAATAAAATTCACCACTGAGTTAGAAGAGGGGAATAAATTACCCTTCTTAGATTTGGAAATTCACCGCTCAAATAATAAAATAATAACAAATTGTACTCAAAATCCATAGGATCTTCGCGAAAGATAAATTACCACTCGAACCATCCATGGGCACAAAAGAAAAATACGGCAACAAACCTAATCTACAAAATCTACTTCTCAGAAAAAGTAACAAACAGAAAATAATAAACATACTGCACAAGAACGCGCACCCAAACAAAACCATTGAGATGCTAATGGCAACAACAATTAATAAATTAAAATCAGCGCAAACAAGCAATAAGTCTACAAATAGAAGCGAAAACAGAAGATTTACAGGAGTCACATACATACGAGGCCTAACCGACAGCAAAACACTGCACAGAAATATTCAAAACAAGAACATGACATATGCACATAAGCCTCATAGCACGCTCAACAAAATTATCACCAAAACAAAAGACGAAATAAAGAAACAACAACAACGTAATGTGGTCTATCATATCCAATGCAAAGGTAAAGTCAACGAAAACTGCAACAAAGTATACATAGGCACGACTAAACGAGCCCTTGGAGTCAGAATTAGTGAACACCAAGCAGACGCGAAAAATAAGAAGACAACAACAGCACTCGCACAGCACTTGACGAATAGCGAACACGCTGCTGGTTTTGAGAACACCATAATTTTGGACGTGGAAAGACGAGAAAAAATAAGATTAACTTTGGAGAGTCTGCGAATACAGAAGAGGATAAGTGTGCAACGCTGCAACGACTGCGTACTGGATAGCTCAATGGTTCGCAGT
>NW_016157447.1:0-2110 GCF_001687245.7 Rhagoletis zephyria
GAAAAGCTTCAGAGTACTTTTACGAATTCGTCTATGCAGTGGAAGTTCAGACCACCTGCCTCACCGCATATGGGCGGTGCCTGGGAGCACCTCGTGCGCTCAGTGAAGGACAACCTATCGGGGGTATTGCTAGCATCACGTCCCTCCGACGAATTACTCCGCGGCGCTTTAATGGAGGTTAAATCGATCATAAACTCACGACCGTTGACTTACATACCGCTCGACCACTGCGAAGACGAAGCACTCACTCCAAATCATTTCCTCTTGGGCAGTTCCAACGGGATGAAATCGCTAAGCGAGCATACCGGAAGGCCAGAACCAATGAGAAAGGGCTGGAGATATGCACAACAATTGGCCGACTCGTTTTGGAAGCGCTGGTTGCGCGAGTATCTGCCGGTGATAACGCGCCGCACTAAGTGGTTCGAGGCCGTAAAACCGATTGAGCAAGGAGACATCGTGTACATAGTGGAACCCAATGGACCCAGAAACTCTTGGCCGAAGGGTCGAGTAATTTCAGTAAGGGTAGGCTCTGATAAACAAGTAAGAAGCGCCGTGGTAAAGACTAGCACCGGCATATATGAGAGACCAGCCACGCGACTTGCCGTTATTTCTATTGTTGCTCCGCAGGAACGGGTAAATCCGGAGGATATACCGGGGGGGAGTGTTGACAAAAATACGGCAACACCGCAGTTGCTTGATTGAAAATTGTTTGGGGACGTTTCCCGTTTTTGACATTTGGTTTGATTTTCACCGCCAAATGAGATTGTCCTTTTCAACTTGCTTTAAATAGAAATTTGTAAAGTAAATCCGGATAGATCCTTCTAAATACTAAAGTAAGTACATAGTGTATATATGTATTTGAAGCTAAACTCAAGGAATAAAATGAATCCGCAGATATTTCAAACGTTACACAACAATACATGCGTTTTGAGACTTTGGGCGTGGGATCTAACCTCTGAATTTAACAGTAACTTTATACTAAAATTGGTAACTTTTAAACGGTTTGGTAACTTGGTAACTTTTATTTTATTTTGGTAACTTTTGCAACAAAACATCTATCTGCGTTACTAGAAAGAAATTAATTATGTTTTGAATGTGCGTAATTATATAAAACCCTTCGAGTTTCAGTGGCAGCACTACTGACACTTTTACAAAATTACTTCGATTAAATTAGAGTCATCTCATATTCGAATACTGGAAATATTTGAATTACAGTGGCAGCACCAAGGGCAGCACTTTTAAAACAACTTTCGAATTTTTTCGATAAATTTTGAACTCTACCCTCTCACATTTTAATACTGGCCATGGCAATTTTTGGTAAGGTCCATAAATCGTTTTGCTAATTCCGGCAAAAAAAAAAGTTGCGTGCTTTTTACCAGACCCATCTACCGACATGTATTTCAACACCTACCGACATATATTTCGACGTACAGTAAATTATGAAAACCGAAAAAATAACAAAAAAATTAGCAATTTTCGCAATTTACTCGAAATTTTGTACGAGTCAAATGAACGGTTAAAAGCACAAGCCACTCCAAGTGATTTTCATTGCTATGTGATCGGTATGTAAACCGGTAACACAATTTATTGGGTTTGGTTTCCTACATAAAGGAGATATATCGTAAAAACTGGTATCTGAACAATCAGTGGTATAGGAGATAAAGCTTATACAACATAGATTTTGACGATTTTCTCAGTAGACTTTGTATTATTATTTATAAAATATCTTACGAAATTTATCGGTTTTAGCTGTTCAAATAAAGAAGTTTTACAGTAAAATCCCATATCTGATCAATCAGATGTATGGAAGATATATATATGTTATAGTCACCCGATCCTTGTTATTTTCACTGTAAGTATTCTGTTAATAACGAGTGAAAATGGTGCGAAATTTCATGTTCCTAGCTGCATAAATGGAGGAGTTATGATAAAAGACCTCATATCTGAACAATCAGTTGTATGGGGGCTGCAGGTTATAGTTACCCGATCTTTCTTATTTTCACTGTAAGTCTTCTGTTGATAACGAGTGGAAACAGCGTAAAATTTCATGGTCCTAGCTATATAAATGGAGGAGCTATAACGAAAAATCTCATATCTGAACAATCAGTTG
>NW_016157447.1:4053-7469 GCF_001687245.7 Rhagoletis zephyria
CACTTTTACAGTATGTATGTATAAAAGCGTAAGGAACATACAATACATATATGTATATATATCAGTCTTTCTTAGTTTAAAAATTCATTTCTTACATAAATGCACAAAAAAAACAAATTAAGCATATACAACTTTTTCATGCCAAGTATGAATAAATTCTAAAAAGGGATAAAAAAAGGGCTAGGGGCAATTTTAAATTTATGTAGCCAAAAAAAGTATGTGGTAGCTAAATCTAGCCACCAAAGGGCTAAAACGGCAACACTGGTGGTGGCGGCCTTAGCGGTGACGTTGGCAGTGGCCCATATAATGATGAGGGCGGCAGCGCCATCCGGAAGTGGTGTTGTATGCGGCCCTGATTGTGGCGAAGGGCGAATGCGGCCCTTTTTAACTACGCCGGTCCTGGACGACGATGGTTGACGTCCGCAGTAGCGATTACCGTACTCGTGACGGGTAGTAGCGGCGACCTGGGGCGACGATAATTGCGGCGGCCGCAGTGATGAAGACAGTAGCAGCGGGCCCTGATGTTGGCAACGGTGACAGCGGCCCTGGTTGGCGAGTTCGCAGTCCTCGGTGATGATGGCGGGCGGCCCACGGTTGTAGCTTCGGCTTGGGGCGGCAGTGGTAACAGCAGGCCCTAGCGGTGATGATGATTATTGCGACAGCCCTGGATGACAGTGAATAGCGGGCGGTCCTCGGTAGAAATGTCGGCCTTAGGGCGGTAGCGGTGCTGGCGGTCCAGGTGGGTGATACCTACGGACAACTACGGACAACTGATCATTAGTGAGGTCCCCCAGGGCATCGAAATGTTGCCCAGTCCCCCTATGTATTCGTGGCCGCTATGCGCTGTAGGGAGATGGACGGACGGACAGACGGACATGGCTAAATCGACTCAGCTCGACGTTCTGATCATATAAGTATACATTTTAATGGGTCTATCTCTTTTTATTCTGGTACTTACAAACATCGGACCAAAGTTATAATACCATTTCATGCTCATGAAAGGTATAAAAATTACATGTTGCCTCTGACGACATTCGAACCCGAACATGCTGGGAGCTAAGAACTAACAGCTAGCATCTCTACACGTTCAGCTACAGCCAGACATGCAAATGTACTTTCAAATGCTTAACTTCAATCACATGTCGTTAAAACACGAGCAGTGATCGCGTAACAATTGTTAATAATAATTAATTGTTATTAATAACCTGGTGCAGAGACACGAGTTGGTCCGCTACAGCATGACAGAAGAGCACTTTTGTAAGTACTCCAATATACCACAAATAGTCTACATGGTCCAACGATTTTTGCAGGGTATATATAGATGTTAAAGTAAGAATTTTATCGGATTTTATTGAACTCTACTGAATTTTAACTTAATATTTAAATTAGCTCCAGGTTAAGAACTGAATTCGTGTGCAAAATAAAATAATGAATTTTGGATGAGAAAAAAAGAGAGTCGCTATAAAAATTATGAGGTGCTAATGTCGTACAATTGGTGTGGGTGTTGCGCTTGCGCGCAAGAGGGGGAGTGGGAGTATGGACAGGGCGACATGACAGGTTGACCAGGCTAGACGGTGTGACTGACTTACGGACATTGTCAGGTATAAGGGACGCTGTAAGGATGAGAAAAGTCAACACAGCGTCCCAGGCATCGCGAACCAAGTACGCGTGGGTAGACTCCGCCTGACGGGACTGCCCTTCTCTTATCTTTCAGCTGCTAAAACTTGCTGCTTTTCTTCTACTATATTGTTTTTTACTCTTTTGTTATCCCTTTTAGTTGATATACTTCGCATCGAATCAAAGAAAAACATCGATGTATTTTTGCCACTGACTCCCATAAAAGCCAAGCTCATTATAAAAAAAAAAAAAACAAGTAAGAAAATCTAAGTTCGGGCCGAGCCGAACATTAAATACCCGACGCAAGTATTAAATATATGTTTTTCACCTACCGCTACATGGTAAGCCGGGGTGTATCAATTTTGAAGTTTCAAGCATTTCTGAAATTTACCATTATATGAAAAGCGGCCGTAATTTTAGTCGGATTTCAATAATTTTCAACCTTTTGCTTTTATGTGGAAAGCACAATAACCGTACCGAGTTTGGTACAAATTGGTAGAACGGTTACCGAGATACATATATGTGATTATCAGTGGGTGGTGACACGCCCATTTTCCAAAATTTTATCATAAACGTATTTCTTGGTAAAGAATTGTTGAAAGAATCTTCTAAATTGATTAGCTAAATTAGCTTTAATATTTACTGATTTATTATTTCTCTAAATTACCGTTGTATTAGGTGTGGGCGTGGTTATTGTGCGATTTTAAAAATTTTCGGCCATTTGGTAAACTGTACCGATATCAATAACTGTGCCAAGTTTGGAAGAAATTGGTGCAGCGGATACCAAGGTATACACATGTAACCATAAGTGGGCGTGGCTACACCCATTTTCCAAAAATGTATAATATTCTTATTTTTCGTCTAAAATGTATTGTAAATATCAATTTTGAGTTAATAATCTTCCGAGTTAAGTTAATTACCTTTACATGCGAAGTGGGCGTGGTTACAGTCCGATTTCGCCCATTTTCAATACCAACCTACCTTGGATAAATGGAAACCTACATACCAAATTTCGTTGAGATATCTGAATTTTTGCTAGTTACACGGACGGACGGACAGACGGACAGACGGACGGACAGACATACATAGCTTAATCGACTTCTCTATTCATTCCGAGCATTTATGTATACATTTGTCTATCTATCTCGATTCGTTTTGGCTGTTACAAACAACCGTTATGTGAACAAAGTTAATATACCCTTGTGCACAAGTGCGCTCGGATATAAAAACAAAATATAAATCCACATTTCAAACTTTGTGCAAAAATTATAAAAAATTTGCAAAGCTTAAGCTAGATTTTCAACTTTTTATTTAGATTTTTTAGAATTTTTTAAGTACGCAGTTTGATAGCCCATTAAATTTCAGGGCAATAATGTGCAAGTTTAAAGGGGCTAAATAATCGCGTTGATTTTTAATAATTTTTTTTCTTGTAGACATTTGGTTGGTCGGTTGTCGAAAATGCTATATTACGTTCTGCTAAGAAGGAGCAGAAAGATGTTGGAGAAGATAATAAGAGCTGCAGAACTGACCCGCTCAGGAACAATTTACTACAAGAGCGTGCAATTGCTGGCTTATGCCGATGGGAGCGACATCATCGTTACAAAAACCGCGAAGTCTGTTCTGCCTTTTCCATGTTGGATAAGGAAGCCAAAGCGCATGGGTCTGGTGGTAAACGAGGACAAGACGAAGTATCTCCTGTCATCAAACAAACAGTCAGCACATTCGCGCCTTGGCACCCACGTCACTGTTGACAGTTACAATTTCGAGAAAGTAGAGAATTTCGTTTACTTGGGAACCAG
>NW_016157447.1:7494-33081 GCF_001687245.7 Rhagoletis zephyria
GGGCAAATTGCTGCGATGTTTCATTAGGAGACTCTTCACGTGTGGTCGTGACTTTATTTGTTGCCTATCGCAGACGAGTATTTCTAAGTGGACGCGTTTGGTCCCAGGTGTAGGGGTCGAATCGTCACAGTCGTGAACGAGACGACAATCGTACGATCGACAATTTCGTCACTCGATCTTCGAATGCACGTTATCGAATGATTACATTCGAAAGCTGACGAATCGTAATTGAATGTTTGTTTATCGATTATTTTTGTCTTCTTCTTCCTGTTTGGCAGTAACAATAGACGTTGAAATGTCAAAATAAGGGAACCAAAAATAAAAAATAAACTGCCAAATAAGATGGATCCCAGTTTTTAGTTTTATCTTAGCTCAAGCGACAGCGAAGCGGAAGACAAAATTGTGCGCAAACAGTTGCGGGACAAAAGGGATCCGTTGGCTTTATCAAATAATGCGTAAGTACTATAAATGTAGTAAATGAGACAGTCATCTAAATTTCTAATTTTGCTGATTCATCAAGCAATTTCGGCTTAACAAGGAAGCATTCCAACATGTCCGCAAAAAAATTGATTTTTCGAGCCATGACACCAAAGCCGTTCCACCAGTCCTGCAATTAGCTGCAAGTCTTTCTCTTCTTGGTAGTGGGAGCTACCAACACACGGTTGGAAGTTACTACATAATCGGAATGTGTCAGAGTATAGTGTCCAAATTAACTTCCCATGTTCTTTTGCAAATGGAGAATTAGCTATGCCCTGAATTTACAAAATTTGATGTGGACAACTCGCAAACATGTAAGGAGTGGTTTACGGAGAACTACAGAATACCCAGAGGTAAATAAAAAACCAATGCACATAAATATAAACACTTTTATGTATGTAGATATGTACATATACTGAATTTATGTACATCAACCTTTTTTGTATAATTTTAGTCATCGGATGTATAGATGGGACACACATAGGTTTGCAGACGCCAACCCAAAATGAACATATGTACTTCAATAGGAAGGGCTTCCATAGTCTTAACGCTATGATAGTAAGTTTTTCATACAAAATATTAAATATTTGTTAACTAATACACATTTATTTGTATACATACTTCCAAAGATTTGTGACCACATATACAAAATTGTAGCAATCAATTGCCAATACGGAGGAGCAGCGCATTGGCCATTAAATTCTTTTGTGTTGAATTCATCTTGTTGTAGTAAGTCCTTTATTAAAATAAATGTTAAAATTGTTAATAAATTTACATTACCTTGAAAATGGCTTACATTTTAAAAATTCGATTAAATTTAGCGCGCTCACGATTGATAGTTGCTGATCGAATGACATTTAGAACGAACGAGTACGTCCAGTTACTCGTTCACGTTTGTCATCATACCGAATTTCGATAAATTTCGATAAATGTTGCTCGTTCACGACTGTCATAATCCGAAATTCACATTTTTAGATAATGAGATGCTCGTTCACGACTGTGACGATTCCACCCAAGGATTTATCATACCAAATATGAAAAGAAAATCTCCCTTTCATATACATACATGGATAGGCCAAATTTCAAATAGTGGTCTGATAAAACCTAAACCAGTATTCCTTGTTGACATAAAGAAACTGAAAGTAATTTTTAATAAATTTAATGGAAAGGAAATTTCGAATAGCAAAAATTTAATAGCTAAATTATTGAAGTTTAGTTCTGATGTAAATTTAGAAGAATCAAAGTTTTTTAATGTCTAGTATACTTTAGAATTAAGTATTTGAATAAAAAAATAAATGCTTAAAAACATTGGGATAGTAAAAACAAGAAAATTGTCTAAACAGTTTTATAAATGAGAGTGTTTCATTTAGTGTGTAATTTTATGTAGGTATGCATTTACACATTTACATTAAACCGAAAATTCAGTAAATAAAATGAAGCTGATTCTAATGAGATTTTAAATATTTTCATATTTACAAAAACTTTCATTTCAAAGATGTTGAGTTCTATCAAATATGGTAAATGCATAACAAAGGGTTAATTTCTTTGTTTACATTTTTTGACATTACAGTCAGGTATGAGAGAGCTCGACTGAATTGTCACTTCTACCTTGTTGAATATGCCTTGGTTTCGTCATCAAACAAACAGTCAGGACATTCGCGCCTTGGCACTCACGTCACTGTTGACAGTTACAATTTCGAGAAAGTAGAGAATTTCGTTTACTTGGGAACCAGCATTAACACCGATAATAATGTCAGCAGTGAAATCCAACGCAGAATCACTCTTGCCACCAAGTGCTACTTTGGACTGAGTAGGCAATTTAGGAGTAAAGTCCTCTCTCGACAACATCCGATGAGGCGGCTCTTGGAGTGTTCGAGAGAATGAAGAAGATTTACGGGCCTTTACGCGTTGGCGATGGCGAGTACCGCAGACGATGGAACGATGAGCTGTATGAGCTTTACAACGACATGGACATAATGCAGTGAATTAAAATACAGCGACTCCGCTAGCTTGGCCATGTCGTTCGAATGGCCACCGACGCTCCAGCTCTGAAAATATTCAACTCGGAACGCGCTGGTGGTAGCAGAGGAAGAGGGAGGCCCCCACTGCGATTGAAAGATCAGGTGGAGAAGGACTTGGCTTTACTTGGCGTTTCCAATTGGCGTTAGTTGGCACAGAAGAGAAACGACTGGCGTGCTTTGCCGAACTCGGCCAAAATCGCTTAGGCGGTTACAGTGCCAAATAAGAAGAAAAAGAAGAGAAGTAGATCTGCAACTCTATGCAAATTCANAAAGAAAAAGAAGAAGAAGAAGAAGAAGAAGAAAGAGCATAGCAATATTTCAGCCTTTTTTGGGTTCATTACATTTTCAATGAAGTCTTAAAAAAGTCGCCTACTTTTTTCTGACTTTTTATGCTGCTACAGCTTGTTTGATGCTTTTGCAAGCGTGCGTGTTGCAAGACATCATCTCTTCCTGATTTTGCTTTTAATGTGCAATAGCAAACATTACAATAAGCCTCGTAACCTCAAGTGTTTAAACAACCAGCCTTTGAACACGAGATCCTTAGTCCAAGAATAAAAAAAAATGCGCGTACGCTTGGTATGCATCATATTTAAGTCATCTGTGTCCAAAGAATAAATATCTTTTGAAGCAGCTGCTGCAAAACACAAAGCTTGGAAAGATTTACTAAGAAGATAATTCGAAATCAGTTATACTTGCAAGATCTAGTAACAGAAAAATGACTGGGAAGTTAAAAAACGTTATTTTTTACACAAAAAACGTCTAAACGTCACAGGATACAAAAAACGTCCAAATGACGTTAAAAACGCCAACCTGGCAATGCTGCATCTCGGCGTCATTTTCCGCTCTCGATTTTCCCCACTTTGTAAGATTTTAGGTACGAGAACACTTATTAACTTGTTTATTTCTATAAAAGGAAATATTTTGCAAAATATTCTTGTGAAACTTCCATTCCGTTAAATGCAACGGTTTTTTTGGAGAATTTTTGAATATGTAACTATGTATGTATGGTCTTTTAAATGTTGGTACTTTTCGGTTTATCTAGTACACTTTTTTTGCCATTTGGTACAAAATTAAAAAAATCATTTATCATCCCTGGTATATAAATATTTGTTATGAAATATAGCAGTGTTATTCAGTATATTTTTTTCTCACTGAAGAAGCAAAGATTTTGGTAGTGAAGGTTTGGTAACAATTGGTAACTTTTCTTAAGAGATTTTGGTAGAAAAAAATGTTGGCGGGGTATCCAAAAATGGGTCTAGCCCATAATGGTTTTGGGGTGTTGCCTGAGGGGTATTCCCCCTCTAGAGGTGTCAAACTATCGATGGTACTATCGATAGTATCGATAGTTTTCTTTTTATTGCCCCTATCGATGAGTAGTGATAGTTTTTCTCAAAAAAGGTTAAACTATCGATAGTACCAGTTGACTATCGATAGTTTAAAACCTCTAGCACAGCCGATTTTATTTATAATGTCTCCATGTTTCTGCGCGTCAGTTTTTTAAGTTTGTCAATTTTTTATTAAAGTGATACTTTCATTGTGATTCCTCCTTTAATGGCCGTTTTCTCAAGCAACCTTTAATTGAAAAGCTCCCTTTATATTTAAACGTTGCTTCAAATCATAAGGCTATGTCTGAAGTAACGCATTTCTATAATCGGTGTTTGACGTTTGTATGTTTCTTGGCTGTAAATAAATCAAAAAATTATATTACGAAATTTAAACAAAATATATCGTATTTGAAAATTTATAATAAGCAACAATTAAACAAGCAAATGCGGCAAATGATAAAGTCCGTAAGCATAAAGTTTCCATCAGCTCCAGATTTTGAGAAAAAAGAGGTCAAAATGTCAACTCTTATATAAATCAAATTTTGTTTTTAAACAGTGTATTTAAACTACATTGAGATCTTCTTTCGTTTTAAATTAACAAATTGAAATATGTGATATGAAAGAGATATATTTACTTTATATATGTATATATTAAGATCTTGCTTAAAGCATCTTTTTTAGCTAACTAAACAATTGCGCCTTACACTGCTTTGGTGAGATCTCTTCATATGTTCATTACTTCGTTCACAAAAAATAAAATGCTCTAATTTCACGCTTAAGTAGCGATTTTTAGAACATTTAAAAAACGTCATTAATGAAAATCGAGTTTTTAACGAAAAAAACTTTATAGAAAATATAAAATTTTGGCCTATTTAAAAAAGTATCCACATTTATACTGATCGGAAAAAATAAGTATCCCGCAAAAATTCGTCTAAAAATGTATCCAATTGGATGTATTTAGATCCAAACGGCATCCCTGTTTGACACTATCGATAGTATTGCTGGAAACTATCTACGAGTAATGATAGTTTTTTTCTGAAACATGGAAACTATCGATGGTGGCACTATCGATAGTTTTACAACTCTATCCACCCTCTTGCAACCCCCTTCAACCAATCAGTCTTCCTCCGAGGGGGAAAACCAAGAGCGCCCCAAATAGGCCCTAAGCCAGGATGCGCTCCGTGCTTACCTACGGACAACTGATGCTGGTTGAGTTCATGCTGGCAGCTTTAGCTCTGGTTTTGTATAAGCTGTTTGAGAAGTGAGTGGGCTTATACCGCGTTATGTGTTTTGTGTAGCGAATTTCTTACATATGTTGGTGCGCATGATTATCCAAGTTGGCGTTTGCGAAATTTGTATGTGCTTACCATGCCAGCTTCGTGTATGCGTATGTATGCATGTATGTATTGTACATAGGGGCAGTGGTGCCAGATGTGGGGATTTCGCCCCATTTTGGGGATTTCTGAAACCATTTGGGGATAGATTTTTTCGTTTGGGGATTTGGGGATTTGATGGGGATTTTTATTTGATTTAAAATATTCATATTGAAATTAAAATACATAAATTTTATTGCCTGCCCTTAAAAATTTCTCAAACAAAGATTTTCTTTGTAAAAGTATTGTTCGGCGCAAATGTCTGCTTTGGTTGGCTTTCGCTGAACAAACAATTTTCCCTCACTTCATTACACCAAATTGTAAAAGGACCGCTGTGATTGGCATTCACTGAATGAACTACATTTATTTCTGATTTCCTTGCGCCAATATTGTCGGTTCTTTATTTAGTGTAAAAAGAAATTTACAAAGTGGCAAGAGCACAAAAAAAACATATTTATTTTAGGAATTTACAGACAGCAATGGGAAGAGGAACCTTGGGCCAAAGGTACGTTATTAAATAGTCTCCAAAAACCAAAAAAATAAATCACCAAATGATCACATAAATATGTACACATAAAAATCTGTGAAAATTTGTAACCGAAAAGTATTCAAAACTCTGATTAAAATGAGCTAACATAAATAAGAATACATATTTTTTTATTTCATACTTAAGGAGATTTAAATGGGGATTTAGGAGACAAATGGGGATTTTTTGGGGGATAACTGAAGCTCGATATGGGGATACGCTACAAAAAAAATCTGGCAACACTGCATAGGGGTGCTTTTAGTCTACGTTGATATGTTAGTTTGTGTGTACGACTACCAGAATGTACTGTAATTTTAAAAGATTTAAAGTTTTCTTGTTACGCCACTGAAGGCGAATAATTTTTATTTTGGTCTTACTTTCGCCACTGAGGGCGGTTGGCTTGACATTTTCCTTCTTATGCATCTACTTGTTCTATTTATACTTATTTCTATGTACATGGGCGTCTTAAGCTGACGTTCTTATTCCCATGTACTTTCTTACAAATTATATATGGGCGTCCTACGTTGACGTTCTTATTCCCATGTTCAAAATGGAGCAATCGCTGCATACAACCAGCGGTCAACATATTTTGGGTAAGTCAACTGAGGCAGCGTTCAGTGTTATGGCATAGTACGTTGTAAGTACTATGGCCAATGCTTCAGTCAGCAGAGTCGATGATCGCTAATATTGTTTAATACATTGTATGTGCGGCAGTGCACTTAGCGACATGGGCAGTGGCCTCCCCATGATCGGAGTCTTGCTGACTAGGCATTATTGATTTGTATTTACGCAACAGAACAGCGTTCAATATTTTGGATTATTAAATGCCGTTCTGTTGTATGTTGTAAGTGTGTGTGTGTGTGTGTGTGAAGTGTCAATGGACTGCGACTTTAATGTTTCTTTATTTGAGTTTACTTTTAGCTGCTGATTATGTTGACTGCGTTTGCATGCTACAGTACCCTGCAGTAAATTGCGCTAGTTCTGAACTAGCGCAGAACTAGCTCTTTAAGAGCGGGTACTGGTTCTCGATCTATCCCAACGCAATGCTTTCAATTGTCTCTTTTTACATGGCGATGTCCTACGAAATGGAAATTGCCACCTCTGCAGAACTTTCGAGCTAGTTCTGAACTGGTTAAATTTTCGTAAGTTCTGGAACAATAAGTTTTTTATGAGAAAAAATTTTAAAACTAGATTTCTGGATATTTTTTCTTTTCTGAACTGTTTCCATTTTGGACATATCTGCTTATGTTTTTTATGAAACAAATTTGATTATTCGATTTTTTGATATTTTTTTAATTTTTTATTTTGTTCATTTTATTTAATATTTTTATTCTCTTATTTATTTATATTAAATTTTATCATTTTCGCTTCAATTTTTAAGCGGCATTCAACAATTTAAATTTATTAAATCTGAAAATCACAACTGCCTCCACCGCGATTTGAACTCGCGACCAACGATGTTAGAGTCGGAGGTCTTCCCGCTGAGCTATTTAGTATTGTACGAGAAATGAGAATTTGTGCATTTACTTCTCAACAGAGCGCAACTAGCACAACAGAGCGCAACTAGCACACCAAGACCTTCAACTGTCCCGTTCTGCAGCCGTTTTGCACCAGTTCAGAGATAGTTCTGAAATATGTAGTTCGGATCTAGCGCTTTGTCAGACTGTCTCCAAATTTTACTGCAGGGTATGTATGTATGTTTATATATTGGTACTTAAGCTGATGCCAGATAAAACTTTGTAGCTTTGCGTAACATTTATAACTTTGCCAGCGAAGCGCCAGACGCAAAAGGTATGCCACAATGAACGCAAAGAAAACGATTTTGTACTGCTTTTTTACTCGTCAAAATTGCTGAGGATTTTATATATTTTGCTTTAAAAATATCTGCAATGTAATTAAGTTTTATGTTTCTACATGAAAACTCGAATTTGGACGAAATAAAATAAATATTAAAACGGTTGATTGTCAAAGCGCGCAAAAAGATGGGAGTTGGCCATCTTTTCGCTTCGCGCTGCAGCTTCAACGATCTATGTGGCATGCTTTATGCATTTTCATACAATTCATCCTATCTGTCAAAGCGAATCTGTCACGTAAAGCGAAGCAAAAGTTTTATGTGGCATCAGCTTAAAACTTTGTAGCTTTGCGTGACATTTATAACTTTGCCAGCGAAGCGCCAGACGCAAAAGGTATGCCACAATGAACGCAAAGAAAACAATTTTGTACTGCTTTTTTACACGTCAAAATTGCTGTGGATTTTATATATTTTGCTTTAAAAATATCAGCAATGTAATTAAGTTTTATGTTTCTACATGAAAACTTGAATTTGGACGAAATAAAATAAATATTAAAACGGTTGATTGTCAAAGCGCGCAAAAAGATGGGAGTTGGCCATCTTTTCGCTTCGCGCTGCAGCTTCAACGATCTATGAGGCATGCTTTATGCATTTTCATACAATTCATCTTATCTGTCACGTAAAGCGAATCAAAAGTTTTATGTGGCATCAGCTTTATGTGCAGTTGTAAGGCGTATGCTAGGGTGATGTCGAGTATGTTATTGTAGCGTAGGCGAAGCTACGTTACAGTCCCCCTCCCACTTCGCCGGACGACAAGTTGCGGTATTCTAGAGTTTTGGCCCGAGGCCTGCACTACCTTAGGGCCAGCCTAAGTATTATTTACCAGAGTACGTTGTACCCTGGCTCGGTCGGTATGTGTGTGGGGATCTCATTTTATTTTATTTATGCAATATTTTTTCTTTCGTTATACAAATACAAGTTTTCTTATTTCTAACGTTACTTTTTTTGTGATAAGTTTGTAAGTGATCATAAATAAGTACAATGCTTACTTTTACAATGATATAAAGATTTTTCGTAAGCGATTATAAATAAGTACGACGTTTATTTTTCAATGATATGAAAATTTTTTGTAAGTATTATTACAGAAAGTAGAAAAAAAAAATGTAATTCGTATTGATGTCTCATGTGCCAGGGGTATTGTGTCGTTCTAGTCTATGTATTCCATAACTTTCAATCGCAACTTTTTGAACGGGTCCCCGGTGGCCGTTTCTTCGTTTGCTGTAGCCGGGTCCGCTTTGGGTGATGGTTCGGTAACCCTTGGTTCGGAGGTGGTCTCCCGGGCTGAGTTTGTGGTTGCCGCAGCTGGCTTGGTGGTGTTGGCGGCTGTTGTCGCCGCGTCGGCTGTGTACTCTGACATGGCGAACAGCTGGTCGAGTGGCTTGGCACAATGTGGGCGAGCGGTGGGGCGTAAAAGATTTTAACGCTAAGGATCCGCGGCACGGCCTCAAATGGCGGTCTCCATGATGAAATCGGCCTTGGTTCGTCCGGTGGGATAGGTTGTCACCAACGACGTTTACTGACGGATGTGGCTGTCTCGGTATCACCTGCTGCATGGCAGGATTGCATGGGTAATGTCGTTGTTGTAGTGATCGATGACTCCGGAGTGTGATTTCGCGTTCGGCGGTGGTGCTTGGCCCGGTACTTTTGGAAAATCGCGCTTTGTGGATTCCCAAGAAATCGGCCAGTCTTTTGTTTTGCTTCTCTTTCAGGTGCGTTCTTTCGGTTAAGCGGTAGGGCGGGAGCTGGGGCTGGTTATCAAGTGTCACGACAATGCCTCGTTGCGCCAAAAAGTCCATTCTCAATATAATACTTTCGGACAGATTGGGGACGACGGCAACCAGTGTGCTTGTTGCTCGGCCGTTATATTCAATTTTGACGGGATAGGAACGCGTACTTGTGACGCACTCTGGTCAAGATGCAAGTGAGCCACCGAGGTGGAAGAAAATTTATATTGATTGAATTTATATGATAATACGTCCACATCCTGTCTGTTTGTCCCAGTGTGTCAAAGCCCACCGTTAACTCCTTCTGTGCATCCCCTTTCCACGTGATGTTTCTCTTGCGGCATGCTGGTGGATAACTTTGTGAAAAACATGGTAGAAGCCCAAAGAGAAACCAAATGTAAGTCCTCGGTTCATAATATGGTGTGTTTTGCGTGTGGTAGTGACTCGTTCTTTTGTGTATATAAAGCAGGAAAGGGAAACTCCAAAGCGGCAGAAATAACCGGGGACTTCAGCCAGGAATCGGCGAACCCGGAAGCAAAGAAGTGAGAGTTTTACAAAGAGATGAGAAAACTGAGTTTAGAGAGAAGACAGAGGAAGTTAAGAAAGAAGGAGTTTATATAGGCTAAAGATGGAATCCGAGGAGGCTCGCTGGCGGATATTTTGCGAGGAAATAGTTAGTAAGAAGAAAACTAGGAATTTTAAGAAAATTGCTAAAATGAGGGAAAGGAATAGGAATTTTAAAAGAATTTATAATAAAATTATTTCAACAATAGTCACTAGCGTGGGCCAAAAATCCGCTTTTTTAGAATTTTAATTGGTAATAGCAAAAATATGGTTCACTATGCTCTAAAAACAATCTGTGTGAAATATGACAATTATTGGTCAATATCTTAGGCTCGCCCAAGTCCATTAAAGTTCAATATGGCCAAAAAATAAAAATTAATAAATAAATTAAGTAATACATTTTACTAAAATTGCAATAATCTTCTAAAATATTCTTCTTCTTCTTAATTGGCGCTGTAACCGCCTAAGCGATTTTGGCCGAGTCCAAAACAGCACGCCCGCCATTTCTCTTCTGTGCTAACTGACGCCAATTGGAAATGCCAAGTGAAGCCAAGTCCTTCTTCACCTGGTCTTTCCAACGCAGAGGAGGCCTTCCTCTTCCTCTGTTACCAGCATCGCGGCCCGCGTTGAATATTTTTAGAGCAGGAGCGTTTCTGTCCATTCGAACGACATGGCCAAGCCAGTGGAGCCGCTGAATTTTAATTCGCTGCACTATGTCTATATCGTTGTAAAGCTCATACAGCTCATCGTTAAATCGTCTGCGATATTCGCCATCACCAACGCGTAAAGGTCCGTAAATCTTTCGCAGAATCTTTCTCTCGAAAACTCCAAGAGCCGCCTCATCAGATGCTTTCATTGTCCATGCTTCCGCGCCATACACCAGCACAGGCATGATGAGTGACTTATAGAGTGTGATCTTTGTACGACGAGAGAGGACTTTACTTCTCAATTGCCTACTCAGCCCAAAGTAGCACTTGTTGGCAAGAGTGATTCTCCGTTGGATTTCAAGGCTGACATTATTATTGGTGTTAATGCTGGTTCCCAAATAAACGAAGTCGTCTACTTTTTCAAACTTGTAACTGTCAACAGTGACGTGGGTGCCAAGACGCGTATGCTCTGACTGTTTGTGTGCTGACAGGAGATACTTCGTTTTGTCCTCGTTCACCACCAGACCCATTCGCTTTGCTTCTCTATCCAATCCCGAGAAGGCAGAACAGACGTAGCCCTTGTTTTTACCGATAATATCGATGTCGTCGGCATACGCCAGCAATTGTACGCTCTTATAAAGTATTGTGCCTGAGCGGTTCAGTTCTGCGGCTCTTATTATCTTCTCCAACATAAGATTAAAGAAATCACACGAAAGGGAGTCCCCTTGTCTGAAACCTCGTTTGGTATCAAACGGCTCGGAGAGGTCCTTCCCTATTCTGACGGAGCTGGTGGTATTGCTCAACGTCATTTTACACAGCCGTATTAGTTTCGCGGGGATACCAAATTCAGACATCGCGGCATAAAGGCAACTTCTCTTCGTGCTGTCGAAAGCGGCTTTGAAATCGACAAATAGATGGTGTGTGTCGATCCTATTCTCGCGGGTCTTTTCCAAGATTTGGCGTATTGTGAATACCTGATCTATGGTGGATTTTCCAGGCCTAAAGCCACACTGATAAGGTCCAATCAGCTCGTTGACGGTGGGCTTCAGTCTTTCGCACAATACGCTCGATAAGACCTTGTAACCTATGCTTAGAAGGCTAATTCCGCGGTAGTTGGCGCGTATGGCGGGGTCGCCTTTCTTGTGGATTGGGCAGAGCACACTTAAATTCCAGTCGTCGGGCATGCGTTCATCTGACCATATTCTGCATACGAGCTGATGCATGCACCTCATCAGCTCCTCGCCGCCGTACTTGAATAGCTCGGCTGGCAGGCCGTCAGCTCCAGCAGCTTTGTTGTTTTTCAGCCGCGTAATCGCTATTCGTACCTCGTCATAGTCAGGCGGTGGGACAGCTACTCCATCATCATCGACTGGGGACTCGGGTTCGTCTTCCTCACTACTTTCAGCGCTGCTACCATTCAGTAGGTTATAAAAGTGTTCCCTCCACAATTTAAGTATATTCTGGACATCGGTCACTAGGTCGCCATTGTTGTTCTTACAGGAGTTCGCCCCGGTCTTGAAACCTTCCGTAAGTCGCCTAACCCTCTGGTAGAATTTTCGGGCGTTCTTCCTGTCGGCCAGCATCTCAAGCTCTTCGCACTCACGTATTTCGGCCTCTCTCTTCTTATTGCGGCAAATACGTCTCGCTTCCTTCTTCAGTTCCCTATAACGGTCCCACATGGCTCGCGTTGCGCCCGATCGCAGCGTGGCCCTGTAGGCGGCATCTTTTTTCTCTGCGGCTTCTTGACATTCCTCATCGTACCAGTTGTTCTTTCGGGCTCGCTGAAATCCAACTACTTCTTCGGCGGCGGTACTTAATGATCGGGAAATGTGGTTCCACTGCTCGCGTACGTCGGATTGTTGAAGAGTGCTCTCAGAGAGCAGGTGTGTGAGTCGAGTGGCGAATAAATTGGCCGTCTGTTGTGATTGCAGCTTTTCGACGTTAAGCTTTCCTTGCATTGTTGGGCGCACATTTTTTGCTGCACGGAGGCGGGTGCGTATCTTGGCTACAACAAGATAGTGGTCCGAGTCGATGTTTGGCCCTCGGAGTGTACGTACGTCCAAAACGCTTGAAGCATGCCTTCCGTCTATCACAACATGATCGATTTGGTTTCTCGTTTTTCGATCTGGAGACAGCCATGTAGCTTGGTGGATGTTCTTATGCTGGAACCTAGTACTACATATTACCATATTTCGGGCCCCGGCGAAGTCGATCAGCCTCAGTCCGTTATCGGACGTTTCGTCGTGGAGGCTGAATTTTCCGACAGTGGCGCCAAAGATCCCTTCCTTGCCCACCTTGGCATTAAAATCGCCAAGCACGATTTTGACATCGTGTCGGGGGCAGCGCTCATATGTACGTTCCAAGCGCTCATAGAAGAGATCCTTGGACGCCTCATCCTTCTCTTCCGTCGGGGCATGGGCGCAGATGAGCGAGATGTTGAAGAATCTAGCTTTGATGCGGATTGTGGCTAGACGTTCGTCCACCGGGGTGAACGCCAGTACTCGGCGACGGAGTCTCTCTCCTACCACGAATCCAACACCGAATTTGCGCTCCTTTACGTGGCAACTGTAGTAGACGTCGCAAGGCTTCACGCTTACTTTACCTTGCCCCGTCCATCGCATTTCTTGGATGGCGGTGATGTCAGCCTTTGTCTTCCCGAGGACATCAACCAGCCGGGCAGAGGCACCTTCCCCATTAAGGGTCCGGATATTCCAGGTGCATACCCTTAAATCATAGTCCTTTATACGTTTGCCGTGGTCGTCATCAGAAAAAGGGGGTCTCATCCGAGGCTGTTTGCTTCTTTTCATTGGGCGGGGTTTTAACGTGGCGGGACCCAAACCCAGCGCACGCGAAGTTTTACGCCTTCTCACTTTAGCTCGCTCCCAAACGGGTGTTTGGTTGCTACCCAGAGGATACGTGGATATAAATATCCGGACGTTGTGAGCTGCGATTTGAACCGTACGCACAAGAATCGCTTCTGGCCACTCCCAGGTGAATGGCAGTCAAAAGTTTTCCACTTCTGCGCACGGAACCATCCTCCCTTCTAAAGTATTAGTTCTACATAATTTGGTGTATGGATCTTTTTTGTAGAGAATCGAAGTTAGCTAAAAAAATTTTTTTTTTGTACTTGAACTTTGATGGACTTGGGCAAGCCTAGGATATTGACCAAAAATTTTAGCATTTCACACAGATATTTTTTAGAGCATAATGAACCATATTTTTGCTATTACTAATCAAAACTCTAAAAAAGCGGATTTTCGGCCCACGCTAATAGTCACACTTAAAGGATATCATCGTTTTTTTGCTAAACCTAATATTGGAGGACACGATGTGCTAGCGCTTTTAGATTCAGGGGCAGGAGCCAGCTGTTTAGGCAAGAACTCAAGTGTGCTGCTGAAACCTGATTATTCCAATCAAAGGCCAGAATTTTAGGACAGCCAATGGTGGAGAAACTGTGGTGATAGGGGTAATCAAATTGCCAGTGTTGTAGGACAACACGATGAGGGAGTTGGAGTTTTTGATAGTGCCAGATCTGCAACAAGAAGTTTATTTAGGCGTCGACTTCTGGCAGGCGTTTGGTATGAGTGTACACAGAGGGAAAACAATTTTAAAATTAAAAAAGCCGTGCTAAATTTAAAAAAATACATACCCAACTCGTTTTAAATGTGAGTATGTACGTTGTGAAGTGCGCAAATGCTTTTTCGTTATACGAAATTATAATTAAGAAGAAAATAAATTTTATTTGATGTCTGATGATAATTGAACCCGGACCCTCTTGGCAGCAACCAATTGTATCAAGCGTCTTTTCACACTCAGCTACAGCCATACATGTAAATGTGTTTTCAAATGTTGAGTTTGAATCAACATCACAGCGCGCGATTAGTGCATTTGTACAGATAAACATGTACCATGTATGTGTGTATGTCTTGTCACCGCTGTGCAAGCTTTGTATACATATACTTTCTTAATTACATATGAAAAAGCATACGAGACGTGCAAAATGCCATCCGTGCAGTGAAAAATGCTTCATTTTAATACGGGCGTATTTGAATTGAATATTTCCATTATACGTAGTGTTTGTATAATGGAAAAATCCACTTTTCACTTGATTTAAATACGAACATTTTTAAACCGTAATCAAATAAAAAAATCTTAATCTTACAACGCGTTTTTTTTTCTTAATGTATTTGTTTATCTTGATGACTTGTTAGTGTGTTCGGAAGATTTCTCGTGTCACATATGTTTATTAGAAACGGTCGCTCGGAGTTTGCGCGATGCGAAGTTAACAATCAATGTAGAAAAGAGCAAGTTTTGCTATAAAGAGCTGCGATACCTTGGCTACGTAGTCGGAGATGGAGGTATTAGGACTGATGCTAACAAGGTGGCAGCTGTGAGGGACTTTCCCGAACCCAAAACCCCGAAGCAACTACGACGGTTCCTGGGTATGTCCGGCTGGTACCGACGCTTTATCCAGGACTATGCGACCATTGCAGCTCCGCAGCATTACTGCCTCACGAAAGACAAGATAAGAAAGTTCGCTATGACTGACGAAGCCAAGAGATCGTTTGAGAAGCTAAAGCAAGGCTTGATCTCGGCGCCCGTACTGACACATTCGGACTTTAACAGACATTTTTATTTTTTATATTCAATGTGACGCGTCGACAAAAGGAGTGGGAGGGGTTTTGTTTCAATTGGACGATGACAATAATCAACGACCGATCGCTTATGTCTCAGCCGAGCTCAACAAAGCACAAAAAAATTACAGTATTACTGAGCTCGAATGCTACGCTGCCTATGATACAGCATGCTGCATTATATGAGCTATACCGAAAGCTGGGCTCATTGAGAGATAGTGATTGCGAGGTTGAAGCGGCGAGCGATAGGCTGCAGCTTCTAAGAAATATAATCATCAAAGAGCTGAAGCTGGCCCACGAAAACAGCAAAAAGGTCTACAACACAAGGAGTAGAGATGTAATGTTTCAAATCGGACAACTTTAAGCAAAGCTCGCAATTAGAAAATTACAACACCAAGTTAGCGCCAAAACAGATTTAATGTGTTGTTTTAAAAATCATAGGCAATTCCATGTATGAGCTTGGCGATAGTATCGGGAAAAAGATCGGCGTATACCACGCTAAAGATATCTTTGCAAAGTAGGTTTCTGTTATGTGTATTCCTGCGTAGCGAGTTACATGTTGAATGTTTCGTGCGTGTGCTAAGTGGTTTATGTTAGCCATATAATTGGCTCCTACTTATAGTTGACTTTCCATTGAGACTTGACTATATTATTTATTTTTTTATTCTCGTAATTATTTGATTATTTATTACCCTACTTGACTGTATTTATGATTATTTTATTATTTATGCACATTAATTATTTATGTATTTACTCATTTAATTATTTATTTATTTATTGATACACCATAAGCTTACTGTGATAACTTTTTTTATATTTTTCCCTGTGATATTAGTTGATTTACATTTTTCTATCTGTGATATTTATTTGATTAGTTATTCATTTATTGATGTATTTATTTATCCATGTATTTATTTATTTAATTATTTAGTCACATATATGCATGCCTATTTGTTTAGTAATTTTACCTCGGGTGTAGTATAAGGAAAGGTAAAAGTAGAAGTAGACCCGTGATTTCGTCTTTAAATGTGTGTGATTATGCCCATAAACAAGGACAGCAATTTCCCGGATAAGAGCCGTGGGTCGACGCCACACGTTGGACGCAACAAACACAACAAGACATTGATAACTCTTTTACGCACACGCTCCATGTTCAGGCACCACCGGCGGTTGCGAGCCTGATGCGCCGGCCTTTACTTGAGCGGAAGTGCACGCAGCATGTGTTAGTGTGTACGTGGCAGCCATGTTGTTGCAGAAGTGCTGTGAACATTGTGTCGGAACCGATTGGCATCATGTGGTCTCGACAAGACACGCAACATTGTTTGATGACTCGATGAAGCACCCTGCAAAAAGTGGGACTAGGTTAAATACTAGTACAGGACCACGCTACCTTGTAACCAACACTAGTAACCAAAATGGTCCAAATATATGGAGAAAATATGGTTACATTAACATTACGATGTCATTGGACTTGACCACCTCTGGTCCAACGCTGCATAACATGGGACCACCTAGACAACTACTCCTTTTGGACCATGCCACATTCGGCAACCGAATCATGTTGCCGATGGGGCACGAAGAGGTGGTTCTCAACACATATATCAGTTTTTTACGTTTGAAGTGGTCCAGGTCAGCATAACAAGTTACTAGTATGCAACCTGGTCCTTTTGCACATATTTGAAAACTACGACCCAGTGGACCACCTGGTCCTCAAATTTTTGCAGGGCAGTATGAGAATGCGCGTGTGTATGTGTGCGCAACATTGCTTAATGGCTCCATAAAGTCCCTGCAGTAAAATTTAGAGACAGTCTGACAAAGCGCTAGTTCCGAACTACTTATCCCAGAACTAACTCTGAACTAGTGCAAAAGGAATGCAGAGCGGGACAGTTGAAACTTGCGGTGTATATGTGCAACTTATCACTACTCGTACAATATGAAAGTAGCTCGGCGAGAAGACCTCCGACTCAACCAACGTTGGTCGCGAGTTCAAATCGCGGTGGAGGTAATTGTGAGTTTGCAAATTTAATGAATTTAAATTGTTGCGTGCAGCTTACAATATTTTTTTTTAATAAAATATGTAACAAAAACGGAATCTGTAAAATAACAGAAAAAACGAAAAAAATTTAAAAATCGACTCGCAAAAACGTTTTCTTATAAAAAAAAAAACTGTCCAAAATGGAACCGGTTAAAAACTGGTTGCAAAGTAATGAACTGGGCGACAATTTCCTGCGCCAATGACATCGCCGTGTAAAACTAGACAGTTGAAAGCATTGCTTGGGTATTGAGCTAGAACTGGTACTGTCGGCAAAAGGTCTAGTTCTACGCTAGTCAGATTTTCTGCAGGGGTAGTATGAGAGTGTGCGAGTGTATGTGTGTGAATTAGGAATAGAACCTTTGATCATGCCCGAGCGGATGAGGCATGAGTAACTTACTCGGCTTAATCACCCGTATAAAGGGAGCTGACCGTAGCCAACGGCATTATTAAAGTGGTGACGTTAAGCCCGTGGGTGCATTTAAAACCATAGTTGAAGTTAAATTGTGAAAGTACGCGGCTATATTGCATTAAAAAAAAGGAATAAGCAGCAAAGAACGGTGTATCCATAGCGGTTCCGCAAATATACCGCCAGACGACGAGCGGATCCTCACTGATACTCGCTTAGGATTGAAAGGATTGGAGTTCGAGGTAAGTAAACGTGTATATTTAGCTCCTAATGCCAACTCATCTCTCCGTATGCGCATACATACAGGCCCTAAAGCCCTCATGTGTATATGCACATACCTACATAAGTGCTAACTAGCGAGAGCGCCGCAACTCTAAGGTCCTATTAAAGTATTTAATATACCCCCCTTAATTACAGGTCGCCAGCCAAGTGATTGGAAAAGGACGTCGACTTGTACGGGAGTACTTTTGAACGCGGATGTAACATCCGTATCGGAGTAAAAAGCGTATAAGGAGCGTTAGATACGCACGCACACACACAAATATTCTGCCCTGAACCAGGAATATCCACCAGCCTATAGACGCGCACATAAATCGTTCGCACAAACTGTATCCGGCACCCAATGGCCACCAAAAACGAGTAAACCTTCCACCGCCTACGTAAGCCAAAACGAAGATACTCTTGGGGTAGATATTAAGCGATATTGATAAAAAATAAAAACCGGCGGTATTTACTAAAAAAATTTCTTTTTTATTAATGTAAAAATTACAATGTTTGCAAGCGCGTGCGAACCCTTTGGCGTGTCACCTAAGAAGATATTCTGAGTGAGAGAAAAAATTATATGAGTACAAGTAACTGCTTTAGGTTAGGCGCAGAGTTGCCACACGTTAACTTAAGTTATTGGAATATGGGAATTGGATGTTGCAGAAGTTCGTAGACGGGTTTGAGTCGGTCTACGGATACTGGTGTAGATTTTCCTTGAATAGCAACGTAGAAATATTTGCCATGACGAAAGATAACCGGAAATGGGCCTTGATATGGTGCTGAAAATGACGGACCGATTTGACCTTGATTAACGAACACGTGAGTGCAAGTGTCCAGATCCCTAAAACGAAGCACAGGACGTTTGCCAGGCTGTGACGTATCGGCTGGTGCTAACTTATGGAAGTGGCTTTTAAGGTGATTAAGCAATCCGTATGCTGTCAGTTCTTTACTAGCTGGGTTGATGAATTTACCAGGAAGTCTGATTGGCTCACCATATACCAATTCCGCAAGCGTTGTTTTGATATAATTTTTCCAAGAAGCGCGTAAACGCGTAAACAATAGGTAAAACATCAAACCAAGTGTCGTTATGGCACAACAATGCTGACTTCAGCTGTCTATGCAGGCGCTCAACAAGTCCGATGGCCTACGGATGATATGGTGTCGTCTTTAAATGGCTGATACCGAAAAACTGGGAAAGCTGCCGAAACAAAGCTGATTCAAACTGGCCCCCACGATTTGATGTAATCCTAAGTGGGACGCCGTATCTAGCTATACAATGAAAAACAATGACACGTGTAATTGTTTCGGTGTTGCCATTTTCCAATGGTATCGCCTCCGGAAAGCGCGTAAAACGGTCAATTATAGTTAAGCATTGGCGAAAGCGTTTTGGAGATGGTAACGATATGAGATCGACGTGAATATGTTCGAAACGTTGAGATGGTAATTGGATTCTTGCAGGAGGAGTTACAACGCGTCGTTGGATTTTATTGCGTTGGCATTCCATGCAGGAACTCGTCCATTCGCGACAATCCTTGTAGATAGCTGGCCAAATGTAAGGGCTAGTCAGAAGTTTCTGTGAGCACCTTACTCCGGGGTGCGAAAGAGAATAAAGGGAGTCGAACACCGCTCTGCGCAACGGAACGGCGACGAATGGACGAACGGCACTTCTCGAGATATCGCAGTATAAACTAACGTTGTGCTCAGGGAAATGCAACCTTTTCAGATGAAGAGTCGGATTGGGAGTAGTGAGAAGCTGTTGAAGCTTTGAGTCGTTGTGTTGAGCAGCTGCTAGCTGCTGCGCTGATACCTTAGCTGAGATTGATTCGACACGCGATAGAGTATCCGCCACAATATTATCTTGCCCGATTACATAATTCGCGATCGTACGTGGAGAGCTTGCGTATTGATTCTGGTAGCGTTCGACTAAAGAATGCGAGTAGCTCCCAGGAATTTGTTACTCGCTGTCGTAAGACAGCTCCGATAGCCGAGTTGGAGGCATCTGTAAAGATTGCCAAGTCGGTATTGACATTTGGATGCGTTAGCTCGGCGCAGTTCCCAAGTGCCTGTTTGCATTGCTCGAATCAGTCTTTTAGTGATTGTGTCCACAGTACAGGCTGGGATCCTTTAACTTTGGGCCTGCTTTTGATTTATTCAGTGGTGCGAGAAGGTCTGCAGGGTTTTCAATAAATTTAAGATAAAAATTCTCCATGCCAATGAAATCGCGTAGCTTCTTGACAGTTGTTGGTAATGTTAGCTCTCGTATGGCACTGACCTTCACAGGAAGAGGTTTTATACCACTTCTTGTAATTTGGTGTCCGAGAAATTTTGCTTCCGGTTGACCAAAAGATGACTTAGCCACATTAATAACTAGACCGTAGTCCTGAAGATGCTGAAACAATGTTTTTAAATTGCATACATGTTGTTGCTCGTTTTCTGAGGCGATAAGCAAATCATCGATGTATGCAAATACAAACGGAAAATCTCGAGTGATTTCATCTATGAAACGTTGAAACGTTTGGGCCGCATTTTTCAAGCCGAATGCCATAAACGGAAACTCAAATAATCCGAAAGGGGTGATAATTGCAGTCTTCTCGGTATCTTGATAGGCGACTGGGGTTTGGTTGAACGTCCTGACAAGATCGATGGTGGTGAAAATGGTTTTCTTGTACAAGTTAGCACCAAAATCATCTAGGTATTTGACGGGATACCGATCGGGCACCGTCCGATCATTAAGGTGCCGGTAGTCACCGCAAGGTCGGGATTCGCCTGATTTCTTGGGAGCTAAATGGAGTGGTGACGACCATGGGCTGTCAGAAGGTCGGGCAATACCCAATTTTATCATTTTGGCGAACTCCTCTTTCGCTACTTTAAGATTATGTGGTGCGAGTCATCGTGCCTTGCTTGATACAGGCAGGCCATCTGTGGTTTTTACAGCGAATGGTTGCGTTCTTTGTTACTTTAAATACCCGGTTTGATTGGGTGATTGCTGTAAATTCTCTTTAAAGAGCGCCATAGGGGGATTGATTTAGAATAGCTTTAATTGACGAAATGTGATCCGTATTGCGTACTTTTCCGTGAGTGATTATTCCAGATTTTACGTCTCGAATTGGTTGGTTTTTCTAATCGACAAGTAAACCAAAGTGGCTTATAAAGTCGGCACCAATAAGTGGCTTCGTAACGTCGGCGATAATGAAACGCCAAGTAAAATCTCGTCTCAGACCGAGATCGAGCGTAAGCGTGTGGTGTCCGTACGTTTCGATTGTTGAATCTGTTGGTGTGTATAATTGATATCCAACTGGGGTCACGTTTGTTTTTATTAGACAGCGAGGGAAAATTGATAGATCGGCACCTGTGTCCAATAGGAAGTGGATGCCAGAGGATCGATCTGTTAGGAAAAGGCGGTGTGAAGATGTTTTAGGAGGATCTTTTACCGCCTCTATTGATCTTCTTTCACGTTTCCCGTAAACTTATAGCCTGGTAGGCAGCGCCGCGCTTCGGTGCCAAACTTTTTGTGATAATGGCAGAGACCGTTTGTCGACAAGCGCGCGCGACTGCGTGAGTGGTAACGTTTCCCACGCTATTGCAGACTTTTTTGTCTAGTACGGCTGCGCGAGTTCCTCATTTTTAACGCCTGGAGTTGTTTGCAAATTTCAGCTATTTCGCCAAGTAGTGATTGATCTGCCGAGACTGTGGATATGGATTGCGATTCGCTAGGAATTACTTCATGAATTTTGTCTGCGAGGCGACTGAGGTCTTCCGAGGAAGCGTCAGGCTGCGCTGCTAAACAAGCACGTGTTTGTGGGGATAGCTGAGACTGCCATCTAGCTTTGATGACGTTATTTGGTACGTCTGGACAAAGACTGCGTAAATGGCGAAAGAATTGTGATGGCGTGCGTTCACCTATTTCCTCGTCATTCAAAAGATGTAGTAATTTTGCATCTTTAGATTTAGTTAACCGCTCTATTAGGGTCTGCTTCAACAGCGTGTATGGCGTTGGTGTTGAAGGATTCAAAATTATATCCTCCACCTCCGCTGCTGACTGGGTGTCGATCAGCGAAACTGCGTGGTGGAACATGTCGTTTTCGTTGGAAACGGATCGGTTCCGAAATTGGGATTCCAGCTGGGCGAACCACAATGCAGGTCGCTCAGTAGAGAATGGCGGCGCGCGGACGGTCATATTTGTAGTAATTGGTAAGGACATCATTAAGTGGGTCGATGAGCCGGGGTCGGCGCTTGTGAGTGGAGTACTTCGCATCATTTAGACTACCTGCTGCCTTTTTCGAATACGCAAAATTTTGAAAAAATACAACCGCCGTCGCCAAAGTTATTGTATGCCGGATTCTTGGACTCCTGCTGAAAGGCCGCATATTACCTTTTTTTGTTTGATGCGCGTGGATGAAAAAATATATATCTACTTGGTCGGATCGCAACTAAGGCTACTACGTATGGAAATACTAAAATATTATGAATTTCGCGTAGTTTAAGGCAGAGCTTCTTAAAGTGTGTTCCGCGAAACCCAAGGGTTCCGTAGAAAAGTCCCCGGGGTTCCGCGCAATTAATTTTGGTATGAATAAGCACGGTGGTCGGTTTGAGTTGCACACAGAAAGAAAACTTCTATATGTAAACAGCTTGGCCGAGACGCAATTATCTTTTTTCAAGTATACGTATGTACTCGAAGTTGGTACATATGATTGCCATACTGAGTGCCATACCTACATAAGAACGGTGAGCTTGCCCTTGGCAGCTTGTTTTTTTTCTAACCGGTATGTGTGGTTGGCCGCTGTAGCCAAAGGGTTATATACAACTGTCTAGAAGGAACGCAACGAATTCCCAAATGAAATGTGAAATGTCATAACTGGGCACTTGGTAAATCAACTGAAATCTTTGTCAGATTATTTTTCGGATGGTAGTAGTAATACCGGTTTGGTTCAAAATCCATTTACGAAGCATTCATAGATCTCCAGAGTATTTCGCCATTGTAACACACATTTGAATCTGTGTCTCTGAAAGAGTTTTGGGTTAGTGTTAAGAGTAAATATCATGAAGTCGCTAAAAAGGCTATCTTGACTTCGCTTCCTTCTGTCACAACGTACTCTCTCAACAAGGGTTTCAGCTTACACTTAAACAAAAAACAGATTCAGGTCGAAATTGGATGATACCCCAGAAATGCGCATACAGCTTTCAGACATTATATCGAACTGCTATTTTATACAATAATTACTAACAGTGAAACAATTTGAATCTTCACATTAAAATTTAAAGTATGTATACTATTTCTAGTAAACGTTTTTATTCATATTTAAATTGCTCTGCCTTTTATTTTTAGTAATTTGATGTGGCTTTCCATAAAATGAAATGTGGTTAGCAAGGGTTCCATCATTTTAAAAGTTTAAGAACCCCTGGTTTAAGGTATAAAAAACTTTGGCTTAAGTCTCGCGTCGGGGTCACCAATGAAGCGATATTGATAAATAATAAAAATCGGCGGTATTTACTAAAAAATTGCCTTTTTTATTAATGTAAAAATTACAATGTTTGCAAGCACGTGCGAACCCTTTGGCATGTCATCTAAGAAGAAATTCTGAGTGAGTGAAAAAATTATATGAGTACAAGTAACTGCTTATGAGTAAGCGCCGGGGTTGCCAGATGTTAACTTAAGTTATTGGAATTGGGAAGGTTGCCACATATACTCAGCATTGGAGTCAGCGACTACGTATTGACATAAAAATATCAGGAACAATCGACGTAGGAGGATAGCCAGCGGCTGGTGAGTGGGCTGAATAAACGGAGAGCAGTGCCAACGATACCCGCAGCGCCATGAACAGAGCCGGAAGAGGAACACCCTTAGATTTAGGATATTTTGTTTAGTTCACATAAGATTCGAATTATGATTTTTTTACTTAAAAATCTCTCGGTAATTTGCATCACCCATGAATTCCAACTAAATTGTTCTTGAATTAGTATTAACATAGGTACTTACTAATTATTCCCTCCTTTTGCTTATTATTGGTCCAATTCATATGTTCCGATTCCACCACATCCGCCTATATTGGTCCGTTAAGTTTTTGATTTCCATTTTGCTATGGATTTGTCATACTTTTTTGCTTGCTTGCTTTTGCTTGATTTTCGAATCGGTTTGTAACCTTGCAATGACCTTCGGTGAGAAGGTACATATGTATGTACATGACAACACATATGAACTAAATTTTTTTCCCCAATTTTTTTTTGGTATTTTTGTTAATTTGGCTAAATTTTAAATTTTTTCACCAAAATTTACATCTATATATATAAATTGATATGTATATATATATATATATATATATATATATATATACAGTGGTGGAAGAAATAATAGAAACTTTTTACTTTGACCAGTTTTGGCTATATTACTTTGTTTATTCGATGTTTAATGTTTTTGTATAAAAGTCTAGCGCTATATATCACCCACACCATATTTCAAAGTTTGTACAAAAATTATAAAAATTCAACAAATTTTAACGAAATCCCCCAAAAATTTCAAACTTTTTAATCAGATTTTTTTGAAAAATTTTGGGTATGCAGTTTCATAGCCCATTAAATTTCAGGAGGTAAAAGTGCAAACCGCAAGACGCTAGAAAATCGCATTGATTTTTAATATTTTTTTGTTTGCTGACGCTGCTAGAAATTTCCTTCCATATAAAAAGAAATTTTGAGCATGGTCGAGCATACTTTATATGGAAGAAAATGCACAACACCGCCAGCCAAATAAATTATTAAAAATCAACGCGATTTTCTAGCGGCTTGCGGTTTGCACTTTTACCTCCTGAAATTTAATGGGCTATGAAACTGCATACCCAAAATTTTTCAAAAAAATCTGATTGAAAAGTTTGAAATTTTTGGGGGATTTTGATAAGATTTGTTGAGTTTTTATAATTTTTGTACAAACTTTGAAATGTGGATTTATATGGTGTGTGTTATATATTGCCCTAGCCTTTTATACAAGAATATTAAACATCGAATAAACAAAGCAATATAGCCAAAACTGGTCGAAGTAAAAACTTTCTATTATTTCTTCCACCACTGTATATATATATATTCTCATTTTTTTTTTCTTTTCAATTTTTTTTTTTTGAAATGGGCATTGTTTTTCATTCCGGTTTTTGCGATAACGTATTGTTACGGTTATCCTTGAACCCTCGTCCGGATTTGCCAAATCCTCCGGTTCGTATCGCTGGATTGTTAAATAAAGGCTAACGATGACCAAATGGTAGTACAATTAACTTTATTGTACAACAAACAATTTTACAATACTTGCTAATACAGTAAAAACACTACAATACTTGTTAAAGCAATTACAACGCTTTAATACTTGTTAACACAATTAAACTTATAGCTTGCTTATTCGCAACTCGCTTCTCTGCTCAGTTTACTTGTAGCTTGCTGACTTGTAACTCGTAACTAACTAACTCCGCGGTGGCGGCGCCCTTATATACCTGCGCTGGCACTTATGGCAACTCTAGAACATTCTGAAGTTTATCGCTCATTCTCTTTCTCTCGCTGTTCGCAGTGTTCATCCAACTTGACGTTTCTCTTTGTGGAACATTCTACGTCATTCTTCGAACATTCTGCCTATTTCTCGTTGTTCGCTTTGTGTTGCCGCAGTATTCGCCACACTGCCCTCCACCTAAGTCTGATCGTCCCGATCAGACACACTTGCGGTTCCAAACGCTGCAAGCCTTTCCAAGTGGACCACCTTCATCTTG
>NW_016157447.1:34478-68137 GCF_001687245.7 Rhagoletis zephyria
TCCGGTTCGTATCGCTGGATTGTTAAATAAAGGCTAACGATGACCAAATGGTAGTACAATTAACTTTATTGTACAACAAACAATTTTACAATACTTGCTAATACAGTAAAAACACTACAATACTTGTTAAAGCAATTACAACGCTTTAATACTTGTTAACACAATTAAACTTATAGCTTGCTTATTCGCAACTCGCTTCTCTGCTCAGTTTACTTGTAGCTTGCTGACTTGTAACTCGTAACTAACTAACTCCGCGGTGGCGGCGCCCTTATATACCTGCGCTGGCACTTATGGCAACTCTAGAACATTCTGAAGTTTATCGCTCATTCTCTTTCTCTCGCTGTTCGCAGTGTTCATCGAACTTGACGTTTCTCTTTGTGGAACATTCTACGTCATTCTTCGAACATTCTGCCTATTTCTCGTTGTTTGCTTTGTGTTGCCACAGTATTCGTCACAGTATTAATTGAGAAAAAAAAGTAAAAAGATCACTTAATCACCGTGGAGTATAATTTGCTTAATATATAATTTTTTTGTTAATAAGTTTCCCGGGTTCAGGCGACAATACAATGATTGGAATCGCGGCTATTGGCGTGTGTATGCACGTATTTATGTATGCCCATATGTAGATTAGGTCTCTCCCCTCCACAGGTTATCAACAGGGTGCTGGTACCATCATCTCTGGAGTAAGCATGTGAGTGATACACCTACATATTTTTATACATACAGTACTACAAATTAGTACACACGAGGACCTACCCTGCAGGGAAACCGCGGACTAGTGAATCAAATTTCTAGTTCCGAACTAGGTCTTTATCGCTAAAAAGGAACTAGATCCCCATCAGTCCAAAATCGGTGAAAAGTGGTACTTTTAAAAAACTAATTTTTTTCAGTTTTTTTCACTAGAAATCTATATATAAAGTGACGAATTTAGAAATGGTTCGGAACTATAGAAAAAGGGATGCAGAACGAACTACATCTTATTTGGCGAATTTAGAACTAGTTCGTAACTATCGAATAAGGGATGCATCGGGGGGCTTGTTTACTTTACTTAGATATGTGTTCTGCGGCTTTTTCGTTCAAATACGCTTCTATTCTGTGCTTCGCAGATGCATTTTCATAGCTTGGTAATACAAAACTAAAATTTGTGTTAACATTTCAACATCTTGGGTCCGACTGGAATCTCAGAATAACAGCGAGCACCTCTGCAAACTCAGCTACAGCTAAAGGTATGTAAACGTACATTTCTTACAATCATTCAAACAAATTTAATTTCAAATTGAAAACACATTTCTTCCAAAATAACTTAAAATCGCACACACGGAAGAACCAAAAAGATTGAAAAATCATGATACTTTTTTCTTTCGTCTGTCGATTTTAGAACTGGTTCGGAACTATAGAGTTTAGGACTAGTTCGGAACTATCGAAAAAGGGATGTAGCGGGGGGCAATTGACACTTCGTAGGACATTGCCATGTTAAATTCGCCAGTTGCTTGCATGCAAAAGAGATTTATCGCGAACCAGTACTGGGTCTAAATGTACTAGAAGCGCACCAGTTCAGAACTAGAAAATTTCCCCACAGGGTATATACCACATATTTACATAAGTACATTTTCATTGCGATCAACAATGTCAAAAAGTAGGATATGCAAAGTGAATAATAGAATTGTGATCATGAGAACCGGTTTTGCCTAGCGACATACACATATGGTGAATAATTTATTTCAATTGTTTTTTTCTCTTTGCGGCTATATTCATCTAAATAACTTAGGATCAATAGAATCAATAGGATTTGTTTCTGCACACATACATTTAGATACATATACATAGATTTTAAAGTAAGAATTATAGGCGGATTTTATTGAACTCTACTGAATTTTAACTTAATTTTTAAATTAGCTCTAGGTTAAGAACTGAATTCGTACGCAAAATAAAATAATGAATTTTGGCTGAGAAAAAAAGGGAGTCGCTATAAAAATTAAGAGCTGCTAATGTCATACAATTGGTGTGGGTGTTGCGCAAGAGGGGGAGTGGGAGTATGGACAGGACAACATGACAGGTTGACCAGACTAGATGGTGTGACTGACTTACGGACATTGTCAGGTATAAGGGACGCTGTAAGGATGAGAGGAGTCAGCACAGCGTCTAAGGATTCGCGTACGAAGTACATAGATGAGGGTGGGTAGACTCCGCCTGACAGGACTGGCCTTCTCTTATCTTTCAGCTGCTCTAACTTGCTGCTTTTCTTCTCCTACTATTTTTTTCCTCTTTTATTATCCCTTTTAGTTGATATACTTCGGCAGCACTACGTTTTTTTGTTAGTGTAGCGCTAGCGAGGCGAGTACGAGAACCCACCCAAACCGATGAGCTACGCCAGGGGCTGCAAGAATGCCGACTTGCCACTCCACTTTGCAACAAACCTGCGGCTACGTAACAATTGGGCAGCCGTAGGGCGCTCCAGCAGGCCTCCTTTTCTTACAGAATAGATAGAGGAGGAATGCCTGTAATATACCGAGGGCATCCGTTGGAGAGGTGCGCATAGCTTCTGTGATGGCCACACTGATCACGCGGTGTAGTTTGTTCAAGGTGGCACCCGCACTTGCCTGCTTTGCTTTTGGCCACCAAGCCAGTGCCGCATATGTGATAGCAGGTTTCACGACCTTACTGAAGGACCAATACGTTAGTTTGGGTGATATTCCCCAAGTTTTACCATGTAGTCTCTGGTAGGCATAAAACGCCCTTGTAGCCTTGTTGGTAACGTTAAGGAGATGTGAGTTCCAATTGAGACTTTTGTCCAGAGTTACCCCTAGATACTTCGCCTCTTCTGAGAACTCAATTTCTGTCCCTGCGAAGGTAGGTTTAGTCAGGTTGTCTTTCCTCCTTTGAAGCACACCGGTCTTCCGTTAATCTGAGCGCAGCTTGCAATCTGGGAAAAACTTTGTCCTCGTTCCAACCGACAGCGTATATTACTAGGTTATCTGCATATCCATGTTGTTATCTGCATAATCCATTGTCGTTTAGCTTTTCGAAGAGATCCTTAACAACCTGTGTCCAAAGTAGGGGCGATAAGACTCCCCCAGAGGACAGCCGCAGGTGGCAGTTACTGCTGGCTTACTGTCTCCTAGTTCCGCTATTATAGTTCCGGATTTTAACATGCTCATAATAGCTTTCAATATTGCTTCATAAGACGTATTGTCGAAAGCACCTGATATGTCCAGGAATGCACACAAAGCTATCTGTTTATACTGCAATGCCTCTTCAATGACTTGAGTTAGGCTATGTATTGCAGTAATAGTAGATTTGCCTGCCTGATATGCGTGTTGACTCTGACATAGAGGCTTATTTCTGAGAAAGTTATCCCTTAAGTTGAAATGGCCCACGATGTTTTTCCACACTGACGATTCTTCCTGCTAGGCCTCTTGTACTCCTGTTTGCGCACACAGCGTTCGCCGTGCTTGCTGAAGGACATGTGCCTTGCGGAATTCATCCCGGGAAGCGGGTTTCTAACAGAGGCCTGCTGGTTTTTATCCTCGGTGCCAGTGTAGGTACTATCTGGTCTTTTAAAGTGCATACGACGTTCAGATGATTTAGTTTATGGGCCTTCTGAAGGCGATGTACTTCTGGCAGAGAAGAAATACTTCCGCAGTGCCCACGCCACGTACCCCTTTTAGACCTTCTGAGCTCACAGTCGTAAACGGTTAGGACTGACCTGTAGGCGGTCCAGCCACCTGTTTACTTTGCCCTGTGGAAGAGTTTCCTGGCTCTTTTCCTAAGTTGCACGAGAGAATCGTACCACCAAGGGACTTCTCTTTGAGACTTCTTGCTTCTCACTGGGCAGCTCTCTTCAAAAGATTGTTTGAGAATATATTGGAAGTTTCTCGCCTCGTCCTTAAGTTTATAGACGGCTGAAATTGGTACCCTAGAATTGTTCACTTCCCGCTCTATGTAGAGGAGAAAGAGTTCCCAGTTTGTTTTTCTGAGGTTTCTCCAATCGTGGTTTGTTAGTCTTTGGGCTTCCCTGTAGGGAAGACACGAACTAGTGAACCAGATTTCTAGATCAGTACTAGTTCTTTTTTGCCAAAAACGAACCAGTCCGATAGTAACTAGTTCCGCACCAGTCCAAAAGCAGTGAAATGTATTACTTTCACTAAACTATTCTATTTTAAATTTTAAAAGCAGGGAATGTAATCATTATGAGTAAAATAATTTAAATCAGCATTTAATCATTATTTTATGAATTATTATTGAGTTTTATTTTTTCGCTCAAACGGAAATAATTATTATTTGATTTTTATTTTTGGGATTACAAATAATGATTATTTTATGATTTTTATTTTTTCGCGCAGAGATTATCATTAATTTTCAGTTTTATTTTTCCACTTAAAAATAATGATAATTTATAAAATTGAAAAGGCCATAAAGACGCAACCTACTGAAATTGTTACCAGAAAAGTTTGGGTCTTATTCCTTTTATAAGGGTGCGGCTACCGATCAAAAGGATACGTCGGTTATCACGCTGGTATAGTTTTTGAGTTGCTTAATAATCATTATACTTAGTGATTCCATAAACAAAGGCCAAGATCCTGAAGGACAATTGAGAAAGGCAATGCAGTTGCAGAAAAAGAGGCATATAAAAAAAAAGTTGAAAAATAATTACCACTTTCTCACTAAATTTATTTAAAAATGCAAGCCACCAGAGCTACCTTTTTTTTAAGAAAAGACAAATTAGGTTTTTTTATGCAATCCACTACAGCTACCTTAATACAGTCAGTCAATAGAGTTTAGATACAACGAATTTTTTACAACAAAATCCCAAAAATCAGAGTTCCAAACCTTGTGCAAAATTTAAGAAAATTCTGCAAAATTTCATTAATATATTTTAGTATAATGAAGTGATCTATTATTTTTATTGGCCAAATAGTAGACATAAGATTATTGTTATGAGAAATGTAAACATAACAAAACTGTCAAAGCTAAACTTCAAAATGGGGGGGATTGCCAGATGAATGTACGTAACCAATAGTTATTCAAGACACGAACGATTATATCAGTATAGACACGAATTGACATGGCCACTATGAAAACGCCCACACTGACATACGATAAAAGAATCGGTGGTCACATACCACCAGACTAGAAAAATATATTTCTTTTTGGAATTGGACACGGAGCGAACCACACTCATCAGCCCTCGCAAGAACGGAATTACAACCAAGTAATTAAAGTGGATTAAAAGCTGGTATTAAAAGCTGGCGGCATTCGGGGAGTCGATACTCACCCCNTTCATTCCATTTCATTTCATTTCATTTATTCAGTCAATGGTTACAAAACCTTACAGACTAGAAATACAAATTTTCTTAAAGATAAAATCTAATAACACTTAAAAATAAATTGATTACAATTTAGCCAAAAATATGGATCTGGACTGAGCAAAATCTAGATCGAGAGTTGTAAAAATTCGATTGAATTCCAAAAGCGACCTTGTGATGGGTGCAAACAATAAATAGTTCGATCTAAGCGTTTTATCATGAAACGGAAGTTGAGTACGTAGGACCCTTTGGGGTACATTAAAGCCAATTTGCTCGAAAAGGTTAGGGCAATTTATCATGCCAGAAATTATATCATAAACAAACATGAGAGAGTGCATTATGCGCCTTGACTTAAGCGATTTAAGGTTAATTAAAAGGCAACGGGCCTCATACGATGGGAATGGCTCATCAAAATGAAGAGGTTGCAGAGAAAACCGGGTAAATCGGCGTTGAATTTTTTCGATCCTGTCAGAATGTAAAGAGTAAATAGGGTTCCAGATTACTGAGGCATACTCTAACTTTGATCTTACTAGGCAATTATAGAGTGATTTTCTAGTGTATGGGTCTTTAAAATCACGCGCATAACGACGCAAGAAGCCCAAGTTAGAATTTGCCTTAGGTATAATATGATTGATGTGATTGACAAAGGTGAAGCCTGAGTCGAAAACCACACCTAAATCTAGATATTCATGTACGTTAGATAGGCAGGTGTTAGAAATAGTGTAAGTAGTGACAATTGGATTTGCAATTTTAGCAAAAGTCATTTGGAAGCATTTCTTTATGTTGAGCGACAGTTTATTTCTCACACTCCAATCAGATAGCTTATTTAGATCGGCTTGCAATGATAATGTGTCTGATAAACAGGTAATTACATTAAAAATTTTTAAATCATCTGCATAGAGTAAGAACTTTGAAGTACTAAAACAAGTTTTAATATCATTAATAAAAAGTAGAAATAGGAAAGGGCCAAGAATACTACCCTGAGGCACACCAGAAGTGGCAACGAAGGGGTACGATTTAGCATGACTAATTTCAACATATGAGACTCGGTTAGACAGATAAGAGTTTAACCAAGAAAGAAGAGTTGAGTGGAAACCAAGCTCTTCTAACTTCAATAACAAAATGCTATGTACAACAGTATCGAAAGCTTTCGAAAAGTCTGTGTAAACAACATCGACTTGATGACAAGATTTAAAGGCTGAGATGCAATATTGGGAAAATTCAGCAAGGTTTGTAACTGTGGAGCGACCGCAGACAAACCCATGCTGATGCGGATCAATTATTTCTTTTACAAAGAAATACAATTTATCTTTCACCACCTTTTCAAAAAGTTTTGAGCAGGTGGTGAGTTTAGAAATAGGCCTATAGTTTCGTACATTACCAGATTTGAACATCGGTGAAACTGATGCAACTTTCCACCGATCAATAAAATCACCTTTGGCAAGGGAAAGATTAAAAATATGCTTTAAAGGCACACTGAGAGAGGAACTGCACTTTTTTAGTAAAAATGGGGAAAAACCATCCAAATCTGTTTTTGTTGAGGACTGTAAAGAAGAAATGCTGTTCATAATATCAAACTTAGATACCGACAATGTCCCAAGGTCAAGAGAACTTGGAGAACAACTGGTATTTGAGGCGCTTCCACAGTCATGGACAAAATTTGAGCTAAAAAAATCAGCAAATAAATTAGCGGTATCAGATAAACACTGAGAATGCTTATCACCAAAATTCACACAAGTGGGAATGTTTGTGCAACCTTTTTTTGAACTTATGAAATTCCAGAAAGATTTCGGGTTGGATTTGAGTTCAACTTCATACCGAGCGATGTATTGATTGTATAACTGTTTATCAAGAGCATTAAACTCTCTTGAAAGTCGACTATACTCATCTTTAAAATTACAATTACCAGTGGATTTGTGCAGGTTAAGATATTTATTTCGCTTATTTTTAAGCCTTTTTAGGTTTCTTGTATACCAGGGGAGTTTGTGTATACGGGCGGGGCGTACAGGTACGATGTTGCAAACTACTTCTAAAACGTTAATAAGAAAAATATCAAAACATTCAGAGACTGATTTCGAGTTGAAGAGACTTTCCCAGTTTACATCCAAAAGCCTAGCATTCAAGTCTTCAAAGTTAACTCCTCCAAAGTCATAAGTGCGCGGTTCATTGAGAGAAACTGGGCTAAAATTTAGCACTTCTAGAGTTATTGAGAGAGGAACATGGTGCATGTCCGGGCTACAGAGTGGAAATTCACACTCATCTAAATTGAAACTTAGGTTCTCGTCAACAAAGACAAGATCTAAAATATTATTCAGTCTATTAGGCAGATAATTAATTAATAAAAGCTGGTATTAAAAGCTGGCGGCATTCGGGGAGTCGATACTCACCCCTCAGTGGAAATTAATAGAGACAAAAGGTGCCGTCACATTCCCTCCGGCAAATCCTCAGCCATGTTGTTGCGTAGAATAAAGAAGTTGTGAGCATCAAATCGGGACTTATTCATTTGACAGCAATTGAGTCACCATAAGCCGGTAATACAAAATCATTACACGTAAGTCAGCCACTTTCTTGCCACCATCCATTGGAAACGAGCTATCCATCAACCGTAAATAAAGATTCCTGTTTGGACCGTCAAACCAAGGTCAAGCAAATCAGAAGTGCAAGTGTGAGGAAGCTAGGACTTACCAAACAACAAAAAAAAAAATTTGCTAAATATCAATGGTAAGTCCTAGCTACCTCAAACTTGCACTTTGTTATACTAAAATTGAATGGGCTAATAACTGGGTACTTAACTTTTTTCTAAAGAGTGTAAATTGCAATACTTGGATGGAAATTCGCAGAGTTTTCTTTAATTTTGCATAAGGTTTGCAACTCTGATTTTTGGGGTTTTTGGTGTAGAATTAACCATATTTTTTAATAAAAAATTAGGGAAAAATAAAATATTTAAAAAATAGTTGCCGGTATCGTAAAAACTTCACTGTACCTAAACTTTATTGACTGACTGTATATCTTATTTAAGTTAAGTACGACAAAAACTTTCGAAGTACTTCATATACATATAAGCTTAAAAAGAACTGAATTTACTTAAAAATCAATATGCTTAAAATTAGACAAGTAAGCAAAGTGAACTAATATTTTTACTTTTAAGCAGAACGCACTTTTGTGTTTTACTTACTACTTAAGTTTAATACTACAACTACTACTAATGTGGTTTATAAATTTTTAATAAATGCGTTTAAACAACTAGATCTAGATCTTATCTGTCGAATTTAGAACTGGTTCGCAACTAGAGTTGAAGGGATGCAACGGGGGACAATTGACACTTCCTAGGACATCGCAATGTTAAATTCGCCAGTCGCTAGCATGCAAAAGAGAATTAACGCGTATTAGTCATGGTTCCAAACGCACTAGAACTGAACCAGTTCCGCACTAGTTCGTTTCCCTACAGGGTTCTTTTCTTCTTCTTCTTTATTGGCGCAGTAACCGCCTAAGCGAATTTGGCAGAGTCCAAGACAAAACGCCAGTCATTTCTCTTCTCTGGTAACTGACGCCAATTGGAAATGCGAAGTTAAACCAATTCCTTCTCCACCTGGTCTTTCCAAAGCAGAGGAGGACTTGCTCTTCCTCTGTTACCAGCATTGTTGCCCGCGTTGAATACTTTCACAGCAAAAGCATTTTTGTCCATTCGAATCACGAGGCCAAGCCAGCGGAGCCGATGCACTATGTCCATATCGTTGTAAAGCTCATACAGCTCATCCTTAAATCGTCCGCGGTATTCGCCATCGCCAACGCGTAAAGGTCCGTAAATCTTTCGCAGAATCTTTCTCTCGAAATCTCCACGAGCCGCTCCATCAGATGTTGTCATTGTCCATGCCTTCGCGCCATACACCAGCACAGGCATGATGAGTGACTTATACAGTGCGATTTTTGTACGACGAGAGAGGACTTTACTTCTCAATTGCCTACTCAGTCCAAAGTAGCACTTGTTCGCAAGAGTGATTCTCCATTTGATTTCAAGGCTGACATTATTATTGGTGTTAATGCTGGTTCCAAGATAAACGAAGTCGTCTACTTTTTCAAACTCGTAACTGTCAACAGTGAGGTATGTGCCAAGACGCGTATGCTCTGAATGTTTGTGTGATGACAGGAGATACTTCGGTTTGTCCTCGTTCACAATCAGGCCCATTCGCTTTGCTTCCCTATCCAATCCCGAGAAGGCATAACAGACATAGCCCTTGTTTTTACCGATAATATCGATGTCGTCGGCATACGCCAGAAATTGTACGCTCTTGCAAAGTGTTGTGCCTGAGCGGTTCAGCTCTGCGGCTCTTATTATCTCCTCCAATATTAGATTAAAGAAATCACACGAAAGGGAGTCCCTGTGCCTGAAACCTCGTTTGGCATCAAACGGCTCGGAGAGGTCCTTCGCTATTCCTACGGTCGATCCTATTCTCGCGGGTCGTGAATACCTGATCTATGCTGGATTTTCCAGACCTAAAGCCACACTGATAAGGTCCAATCAGTTCGTTGACAGTGGGCTTCCGTCTTTCGCACAATACACACGATAAGACCTTATAACCTATGCTTAGAAGCAGTGTTGCCGCGAATCATTTTTAGTGGTAGCCAAATTCTTTTAAAAAAAGGGCTAAAAAAGAGCTAAAAAAAGTCTTTGTGGCTAAAAATGGTAGCTAAAATTGTTTACTTACATATACATATGTAAGTATACACGCAAATATTTTCAATATGTAATGGTATAGAAAAACAATGAACTAAGATAAGCTGAAAGCTAATATTTTATTCAACCAAAAACCTTTTTGTATAAAAGGGGAAATACACGACTCCAGCTTGCTGGCGCCATCAAGTGTTAGTACAGAGCGTGTCAGACGTGGCAATATATTTCGATGCAATAAATTTCGGAAAGGCTGTCAAATTGAGAAATCAGTTGCATAAGCAGTCACACCTTGCATGGTAAGTGTCTTTCGAAAGAGGTTTTTATTTCCGAAAGGCGAATTGCAGAAAAAATTTATGAAATCGCTTTTTGGCTGTTGGGGTTGTCGTTTGTTTGCTATTTCTCTTATAAAAGCGAGAACGAAAACAAAATATAGGTTATAATTAACATATTTGCCGTGTGAACAATAATTTAACGATTAAGTATATTAAGCAAAATAATATATTCCAAACATTTTTGATATTTAATTCAACAATATTTTTTATCATTTTACACAAATTCACTATCAGTGCCACACGGCAACACTCGATTAGGTTTGACAGCACTTGCAGAAGAAATAANCGTCTTTCGCACAATACACACGATAAGACCTTATAACCTATGCTTAGAAGCAGTGTTGCCGCGAATCATTTTTAGTGGTAGCCAAATTCTTTTAAAAAAAGGGCTAAAAAAGAGCTAAAAAAAGTCTTTGTGGCTAAAAATGGTAGCTAAAATTGTTTACTTACATATACATATGTAAGTATACACGCAAATATTTTCAATATGTAATGGTATAGAAAAACAATGAACTAAGATAAGCTGAAAGCTAATATTTTATTCAACCAAAAACCTTTTTGTATAAAAGGGGAAATACACGACTCCAGCTTGCTGGCGCCATCAAGTGTTAGTACAGAGCGTGTCAGACGTGGCAATATATTTCGATGCAATAAATTTCGGAAAGGCTGTCAAATTGAGAAATCAGTTGCATAAGCAGTCACACCTTGCATGGTAAGTGTCTTTCGAAAGAGGTTTTTATTTCCGAAAGGCGAATTGCAGAAAAAATTTATGAAATCGCTTTTTGGCTGTTGGGGTTGTCGTTTGTTTGCTATTTCTCTTATAAAAGCGAGAACGAAAACAAAATATAGGTTATAATTAACATATTTGCCGTGTGAACAATAATTTAACGATTAAGTATATTAAGCAAAATAATATATTCCAAACATTTTTGATATTTAATTCAACAATATTTTTTATCATTTTACACAAATTCACTATCAGTGCCACACGGCAACACTCGATTAGGTTTGACAGCACTTGCAGAAGAAATAAAAATTGCTAGTGCAGCACGAGCAAGTTGAAATATATTTCCGAAATCGATTTTCGCGCTTGCAGTTGCAGTCACACCTTGCAACTTCTATTTCTGAAACTGATTTCCGAAAAGTGGCAGAAAGATCTTTGTGGCTGTTCACACATCGAAATAAAATTTCTTGGTATTTTTGCTGGATAGGCATTGGAGTTAATCCTTTGCTTACCAATATTATTTCCAGGTCGATATAGCGACGAATTAATAAACGGAGTTGTTTATTAATAGTTTAAATGTTCTTATTTATTTATGAGCTTTTAATACAAGTTAAGCGCGTCAATTCTCGTTGGCTGGTAAAAAGCAAGTGAACTAATGTGTCAAAAAGGATTAAGTAACTTAAACATAGTACGTTAAATTACAAGGTTACATGACATTTGAGAAAAGAATATTGCAGGGTGCCACATGCATTATCGTAAACTTGATCTTCCACAAACACGGCTTTGACTCATATAGTGCAAGAAATTTGCGCCACAATACTTTTTACTTAGAAAATTGAGCTAATTTCACCACTCACGACACCAGCATGCTGGTACAATCGAAAAATTTTCAAATAGTTTCTGAACTCGCACCAGCAGCTGGTACAATCACACCACAAGAACATACACGGCCAATCGACTTAATGGGCATTTAACAAATTAAGCATATTAAGGGCCATAAACTTATCTATTTTAAACTATAGTTAAATCGTTAATAGATAAGTTAACAGCCCTACATTTTTTACAGTATGTATGTATAAAAACGTAAGGAACATACAATACAATACATATATCAGTCTTTCTTAGGTGAAAAATTCATCTCTTATATAAATGAAAAAAAAATCAGATCAAATTGAGCATATATGACTTTTTCATGCCAAGTATGAATAAATTCTCCAAAGGGCTAAAAAAGGGGCTAGGGGCAATTTTAATTTTATGTGGCCAAAAAAAGTATGTGGTAGCTAAATCTAAATCTAAATCTGGTGCGAATGGCGGGGTCGCGTTTCTTGTGGATTGTGCAGAGCACACTTAAATTACAGTCGTCGGGCATGCGTTCATCTGACCATATTCTGCCTAAGAGCTGATGCATGCACCTCATCAGCTCCTCGCCGCCGTACTTGAATAGCTCGGCTGGCAGGCCGTCAGCTCCAGCAGCTTTGTTTTGTATTTCAGCCGCGTACTCGCTATTCGTACCTCGTCATAATCAGGCGATAGGACAACGACTCCATCATCATCGACTGGGGCTCGGGTTCGTTTTCTCCACTACTTTAAGCGCTGCTACCATTCAGTAGGACGGAAAAGTGTTCCCTCCGAAATTTAGGTACATTCTGGATATCGGCCACTAGGTCGCCATCGTTGTTCTTACAGGAGTTCGCCCTGGTCTTGAAACCTTCCGTATTCGCCTAACCCTCTGGTAAAATTTTCGGGTGTTCTTCCTGTCGGTCGCACATGGCTTGCGGTGCACTCGATCGCAGCGTGGCCCTATAGGCGGCGACTTTTTTCTCTGCGGCTTCTTGACATTCCTCATTGCACCAGTTGTTCTTGCAGGCTCGCTGAAACCCAACTACTTCTTCGGCGGCGGTACTTAATGATCGTGAAATGTGGTTCCACTGCTCGCGTATTTCGGATTGTTGAAGAATGCTCCCAGAGAGCAGATGTGCGAGTTGAGTGGCGAAGAAATTGGGCATGTGTTGTGATTGCAGCTTTTCGGCGTTAAGCTTTCCATGGTTTTCTTTAACATGGTCGATTTGGCCTCAGTCCGTTATCGGACATTTCGTCGTGGAGGCTGAATTTTCCGACTGTGGCACCAAAGATACCTTCCTTGCCCCCCTTGGCATTAATAACGCCGAGCACGATTTTGACATCGTGTCGGGGGAAGCGCTCACATGTACGCTCCCAGCGCTCATAGATCTTTGGATGCCTCATCCTTCTCTTCCATCGTGGAATGGGCGCAGATGAGCGAGATGTTGAAAAATCTCACTTTGATGCGGATTGTGGCTAGACGCTCGTCCACCGGGGTGAACGACAGTACTCGGCGATGGAGTTCCTCTTCCACCACAAATCCAACTCCGAATTTGCGCTCATTTACATGACAACTGTAGTAGACGTCGCAAGGCTTCACGCTTACCTTGCCTTGTCCTCTCCATCGCATTTCTTGGATGGCGGTGATGTCAGCCTTTGTCTTCCCAAGGACATCAACCAGCCGGGCAGAAGCACCTTCCCCATTAGGTTTCCGGATATTCCAGGTGCATACCCTCAAATCATAGTCCTTTATACGTTTGCCGTGGTCGTCATCGAAAAAAGGGGATCTCATCTGAGGCTTTCTGAATTATTTCATTGGGCGTGGTTGTGTGTAAAATTAAGAGCCCGGATCGGAATAAAGTACCAAATATGCGGTTATAGTGGCGTTTAATAGTGAACTAAACTCTTAAGACTAATTGCAATTAGGTTATACCTAGTAAGGCTGTGTCTTATATCGTGTTAGGTGAGAGTGAGTAAATGAAATGTGTTTGTGTTAGTGTATGTATGTTAATCTCGTATTTTGTGATTTTCTACATCCTGGGCCCCGGGAAATGTTGTTGCAATCTCGAGCGGATACAAATGCTGCACAGACCGCCTTAAAATTTGCTTATTTTCCAGTTCCACATCACATGCTCTTATGCGACCGTCTCTGCCCATGTATGTAGCTTTGACGATACCAATTTTCCACAAAAGTCTTGATTTGAGCTCATCATACACGAATACTATATCATCTTCATTAATACTGCGACTTGGCCCGTTCTTGCAATGGTGTATGGAGCGAAGCTGGTTAAGATAATCCTTGCGCCACCGCTTTAAGTAACGTTTAAGCAATGATTGCTGCAAATACCAAGACTGCGTCAGCGACGCTTGTGTTACTGGTAACTCTGTGGAGTATAAAAGAGAATTAAAATTGTTCAAAAAGTGAGCTGGAGTCAGTGGCTCCAGATCGTTGTGATCATTTGTAATGTAGGTTAACGTCCTTGAGTTGATTACGCTCTCGATTTCCGTCAACAATGTAGCTAATTCGTTCGCTGAAAGTTTGGCTTTGCCAATAGCAGCCTTAAGTGGACATTTGACGCTCCTTACGAGGCGCTCCCAGAAGCCGCCCCACCAAGCTGCTCTCTCAGGTATATATTGCCATTTGACGCCTTTATGTGCCGCCAAACGCCGCACTTCATGATTTTTAAGCAAATCTTCAAGCTTTCTAAGCTCATAGTCTGCACGCTTAAAAGTCTTTGCATTATCTGAGATGATCGTAGATGGTACACCTCTTCTCGACGTAAACCTCCTGATCGCCTCCAGGCAGCTTTTTGTCGTCATATCTGGCACTAACTCAAGATGTACAGCTCGTACAGCTGCACATGTAAACAGCATAATGTACACCTTGTGTCCTTGGTCATTGTTGCCGTTAACATACAACGGCCCAGCGAAATCCACTCCGGTTGTCTCGAAAGGCCTCGTAGTCATTATTCGCTTGGTTGGTAGTACTGTCCATGGCTCAGAAGCACTTTTGCCATGGAGACGCTGACAAATCACACACTTGCGCAGGATTGTCTTAATTGCTTGCCTCGCCTGAATGACCCAAAAACGATTTCGAAGCTGTGCTAGAACGGCGTTTACACCACCATGAAAAGTTGATTGATGAACTTCTAATATCAGCAGCACACTTAAATGAGACCTCTTCGGCAAAATTATTGGATCTCGTTTTGAAACGCTTTGCTCATATTTAGGAAAACGACTATTTAACCGCAGTATACCATCTGTCAGATAGGGGTTTAACGACGATATTTTTGATGAGTGATTAACTTGTTGTCCGTTCGATAATATTTCGTACTCCTTGCTGTAAAAATTTCGCTGCGTGTGTTCGATCCAGTACATCTCGGCTTTTTGTAGTTCTTCAAACGTTATTTCATCGACTTCACAATATTGTATACACTTTCGATTGCCTAACTGTTGGTTTGTCGACTTTCTCTTAGAACGTTTTACAAAACGAAATGCGTATGCAGTTACTCTTAAAAGCTTTTTTAGACTGCTATAATTTTCAATGGTAGTAATTGGTGCAATTACTAGCTTATTTCGCTCGATGTGATTGGCAGTATTCAAAACTGATGATCTATGAATTTCAAGCTTCGCTGGCCAGTTTTCTTCATTTTCTCGAAGCCAGCTTGGCCCGAACTTCCAAATATTGGACTCAAGCAGATTTTTCGCCTTTATACCTCTGGTTAGCAAATCCGCTGGATTAAGCTTGCCGGAACAATGATGCCAATCATATATGTTCGACATTTGGTTAATTTCTGCTACTCTTGCCTTTATATACGGTTTAGGTTTTCGCCCACAGCCATTTATCCAGTTTAATGCAATACTTGAATCCGTCCACAAATAAACTGCGGATATTTTAACGCACAAGCTTTTTACAAGGGTTTCTTTCAATCTTGCTGCCATCAAAGCTGCTGTTAACTCCAATTTAGGTAACGTTAATTCTACTTCCTTATTATTTTCGGAAATTGGGCTTACTCGATTTTTTGAGCACACAATATTAGTGAGAATTCGTCCGGTTGGCATTATTTGTCGACAATAAGCCACTGCTCCATACGCCTTCGGGCTCGCATCAGAAAAGATGTGCAATTCCAATATCGATTCACTGCCTGCTGACAAACATCGATCAACACAGAAAGTTTCTAGTAATGCAAGCTCTTCTTGCCACTGTGAAAATGCACTCTGAGTTTCGCCATCCATTATGACATCCCATTCTTTCTTTTGACGCCAAACTTCTTGCAGTAGAATTTTTATTCTAACCGTGAATGGGCCCAATAGCCCCAACGGGTCGTAAATTTTGGCCATTGCTTTTAAAACGTTACGTTTTGTAGCTCGTAGTGTTTGGATATAATCATTACAAGATTTTACATCTACGGAAATTTTGTCGTTTACTGTGGACCATGTCAACCCAAGAATTTTTTGCTCTGCTATGCCTACTTCCTCTGTAGAAAGCTCTCGCCTTACGTCCACGTCGTTAGAGTTCCATTTCCTTAAGTTAAATTTCGCAGCTTCCATCACGGTTTGAGCTTGTTTAGCAACATGCATTGCTGCTTCTTTGGTTGGTTCGCTGAATATAAGATCGTCTACGTAAAACGACGCTTTGAGTTTTTCACACAGCACGCTATTACTTTTTAAACTTTCATCCAAATGATTACGTTTAGTGCTAGCTAATAGGAAAGGGCTGGATGTTATGCCAAATGTAACCCTAGTCATACGATAGATTGCCAGATCTGGCTTATGTTGATCTGCGCTTGGACATGACTTGTACCATAAAAAACGATGGGTATCTCTGTCAGCTTCATCCAGTAAAATCTGAAGGAATGCTTTCTCTATATCGCCCACCACAGCGATACGATTTGCCCTAAAACGTAGTAGCATTGTGAATAAGTCGGCAATGAGATTAGAACCTTCGCTAAGGTGATCATTCAGCGAAGTATGGCCGGATTCGCTCGAAGACGCATCGAAAACGATTCTCACTTTCGTTGTGCTTTTATTTTCTTTATAAACAGGTTTATGCGGCATGTAATAAATCGGCCTAGGAGACTCGATATTGGGCACAATTTCAGCAATTCCGTTGTCAATGAGGCTCTTAACCTCTTTGTCGTATTCTAAAATTTTTGATTGATCTTTTAGCATGCTCGTTGTCAAGGTCTGTAATCGACACACAGTTATTTTGTAATTATCCCGTAGATCTTCGCTCTTAAGCTTCCACGGTAGTTTAACAGAATATCGACCGTCCGCTTCCGAGCTAGCGCCACTGAAGTTTCTATGCAACTGTAGCGTACAAGTAAGATGAGATGGTAATTTACTATTTATTTTTCTTTATTACTTACAAATTGCAACTATAATATTTAATCGGAATATATTATATGTGTGCTAGCTAGTTTGTATAACCCAAGACGTCCGCCTCGTGTCGCAGTCAAAAATCCAGAGAGCGAGAGAAACTTCCGCAAAGAAGAATCTGCCGCTGTCCATTTTCTATTAAATTCAGCACTAATTCAGCAAGCAGCTGTCAGCTGTTTTTTGGTGGTTGCCACACAACTATTAATATTTACGATACCGATTGATTCAAGATTCCAAAATTGCTTGATGTCAAATTCTATAGTTTTATTAGCTTCATAATGCTCACTTTGTTCTAAAAATTTATTATTTTGTATTATTAATTCACTGTCTTGATTTCCTTCTGGTTCATTTTGTACACCTTTTGTCGTTTGTTTATTTTCATTCAATACCAGCGCTATTTGTCCGTTTTACCGCGATCAATTTCGCCTTGTAATGTCCACCCAAAAAATGTTTTTACCGCGAATAAGTTGCTGCTAATTTGTTTTGTTTCTGGAGTGTTGAACCTCCAATAATAATCTTGTCCGATTAATAAATTAATACCATGTAATAATTGTTCACTGCTTTTATTAGCGTCAGCTAACTCGTATTTTATTTGTTTACAGTTTTTGGTTTTAATTTCGGTTATTTCGTTTGCCACTGACGCTAAATCCGCGCAAATATTCGATACTACGATCGCCCGTATTGAAATTGTTTTGTCATTATATTGGCTTTGCAATAGGATCTGAACGCACTCATATTTAGTGGGTAATCTGTTTTTATTTTTGTCGCCAAAGCCGGTAATTGTTGTTTCTTCAACTCCACACGGTTTTAATTTCAGCATTTTTGCTACCTTTTCATGCACAAATGTACGTTGACTGCCGTTGTCCATCACTATTCTTGATAACACCCTTTTTGTATTACTCTCGCTACTTATGATGGCTTTCGCTGTTTGCAGTAAGTACTCCGAATGACCTTCGCTCGCTGGTGTGCTTAATGCAGCCGCTTTTTTGCTGTTGTCGCTCATCTCTTTTTCAATACCTTCTGCTGCGTTTGGATAATGATTCCTCTGCTCCCCCTCAGGCCCCTTCTCACGTCGTTCACACATCGTCGTTAGGTGTCTACCTGCGCAGTTTTTACATTTAACCCAATGTGCTTTGCAAAATTTTGATGTGTGGTTTTTCTTCGTACAACGAAAACATCGTCCCTCCTTTTGCAATACCTTCTTCTTGTCGGAAAGGCTAATTGTGCTTCTACAATTCTGTGCGTTATGATTGTCTTTATTACAAAATATGCATTTCTCGCTCGCTGTTATGGAAACTAAGCCGGTAGCTGTTCCTTGCTTGGTTCTGTTGGTAGTGTTAATCTCGCTTTTTTCGGAACTTCTGATAACTGTGCTTTCTCTATGGCTTCCATTTCTCTTTTCATATATTGGAGAATTGCTTTAAGTTGGTCGTCTTCTATGTCTCGCAAAGGTGCTATTTAAAGTCGAAATCGCTGTTGTCTTTGTTTCAGGCAATCGAAAAAATTGTATTCTCATTTGTTTAGGTAAGCATTAAAGAATAACGGATTTTACGGTGATCGTGTATTGAGCTGGGGTGACCTTCAACGCGGACAATGTTCGAGTAGTTGACATCACCTGATTGTATAATGATCGTAAGCCCTGCACGTCGCTGGTAGTTTGTACTGGCTCTAAATTAAGAAGCTTTTGTTCGTATTTCTCGATTATCTTTTCGGTATTTCCGTACTCATCTTATAGCAGTGCTATGGCTTCAGAGTAACATTCCTCTGTGGGAGTGAATCCTTGAATCGTTGATGAAGCCCTGTCAACCAATGCTTCGGTCAAAAAGTTAAACTTTGCTGCTGATGAATGGGTTATCATGCACTGTTGGCTTGAATTGCTCCCAGAAGGGCAACCATTTTTCGAAGCTTCCGTCGAATTTCTTCAGCTCAAGAGATTTGAGCTCAACTCCATGAGACGATTGCTCACCAGCGCCATTGGTGGACGTATTCATAGTATGCTCAAGTCGGCCTGCTAAACTCTTTTCGCGCGATTGCAACTTTGCAATAATTGTGATCGCCTTGTCGTCATAGTCTAGCACTGACTCGCATTCCTTTTCCATATCCTCCTGTTTTATTATTTTTCTCACGGCTACGTCCGCCTTTTTTAAATTTTCATGCGCATTCCTTAACCTGTGCAAGAGAGTCCCCACGTTTTCAAGCAAGGTTTGTTTTTCACTTAATTTGGAAAAGTCTGTGTTTTCCAAGTACTCAGTAGCTTGATTAATAAGCTTTGTTAGCTGACCACGACAAGTAGCCCGATGGACCGATTCCATTTTTCACCTTACAATGGCACTTCAATATTCGTTACCACGGTTGCTCGTGTTTTATGTAAATTTATTGTTTTAAAGAATATCGTCGTTGTTTTTCCTAGAGCTCACTGAGTTTACTGAAATTCACTATTTTAAACTAATTGCCCGCTCCCGGGTTTCGGCACCATGTGTAAAATTAAGAGCCCGGATCGGAATAAAGTACCAAAGATGCGGTTATAATGGCGTTTAATAGTGAACTAAACTCTTAAGACTAATTACAATCATGTTATACCTAGTAAGGCTGTGTCTTATATCGTGTTAGGTGAGAGTGAGTAAGTTAAATGTAAATGAAATGTGTTTGTGTTAGTGTATGTATGTTAATCTCGTATTTTGTGATTTTCAACCAGACCTGTTAAATTTCGAGTACAATTCCTACTCAATACAATTACTTCATAAAGTATTTGTAATGAATTAGTAATCGTTTTTCAGCTGAAATGCAATTACAACTCGAGTACAAGTACTTGTAATTGAATAGTACTTGGAATTACCATCAATTCCCAAAAGTAATTGAAAGGAGTTGAAAGTAGTTGAAAAAGTAGTTGAAGTACTTTTTCCAATTACTTACAATTACTTTCAAGTACTTGATACAATTTTTATTTATTTCAAATATTTTTGTATTTTTATATATTTAATTTCATTTTACATACATATATAAATATATTTCAATTATTCTGCTTATTTCATAAATAAATAGATAATTTAATTTTTTAATCTAGTTATTTACTTCACACTCTGTTATCGATTGTGAACGATTTTTCTACAGCTGATCAATATTGTTTTTGCACAAAGCACATACGATAAAAGAGTCTACGTGGTCTTACAAGTGCAAGTGAATTTGTTGTGCGTTTTGTTAATTATCCGCGTTGCTTTATTTGTATAATATTATTAATTTTGGTTATTAATTGCAGTATTAATATATAAATATTGGTAAGTACATAATTTGATTTTATATATAAGAGAATATAATTCGTTTTTTGGCGGGAGTTATACACATGTGTGTGTACATGTGTTTTGTTATTGTAATTACTAATAACACAACATGTGTTGTGTGAATGAATTTCGTCATACAGGCAAGAAAATAATTTTACGTGCACATATTTTTTGTGGTTATGTTTGTTTTTAATGATCATATGTAAAGTACATACATATATTCAACTGCAAGAGATGTGCATATGTAAAGCATATATATTCATACTAAAAAACATTAGTTAAATTGACCGTTTTCTTCTCCATATAGTAAAATGAGTAATATTTTTGATGAGGGTGACTTTTCGGCTGATGACAACGTTGCGGATCCCGACTTTATAGCAGAAAAGCCATCGCGTAAGCGAAGATTGCATCTGGACGAACCTTCTCCATCCAAAGTGGCACGGGTCAACGCCATACCGTCCAGCAACATTTTTTGCTCCGAATTTTATACGGATGTGAAACAAGTTTGTTCTTATGTTTGTGAAGTGCTGTATTGTGTGTTGCGTTTATGTATTTTTAATAACAAAATTATTTTTTAGTAGAGGTAATAACAATGTTGTGTTCAATAATTTAAGTAGAATCAAAGTTCACAAATTAATTAGATAAAACTATTATTCAAGGTTGAAATTTCTGGCAAAGTCTCAGTGGAAGCGAAGTGTTCTGCCTCTGGTTGTGGACGTATCATAAAGGGGGCCGGGGGAGTTACCTCCAATTTCATCAAACATTTGAGACGAAGACATAGCGAATTATTTGAGAAGTATAAGGTTGTGAAGGTAAATATTATACAGAAATTAAATTTATAAAGCAATATTAAATAACAATCAATATTTCAGACTGTCAAATCAGATATTCAAACCGCACAACAGAAGTTTGAAAAAAAACTTCTTTTCGCTATTGTTGATTGCAGTCTGCCTGTTTCACTTTTTGAACGTCGCTCTTTCCGAGAGTCATATGAAATGACTGGACTTAAAGTTCCCAGCAGGCAGACAGCCATGATGATATTGGAGGACCAATATAATAGCATGTTGGAGAAAATACGAGCTGATATCTCATCAGCTAAGTATTTTTGTACAACGGCCGACATATGGTCGGGTAATCACCGCAGCTTCTTCGGGTACACGTGCCACTGGTTGGATGATAAATTCGAGAGAAAGTCAGCTGCTTTAGCTTGCAGGAGACTGACTGGTACACATTCATCCGAAAAACTGACGCAGGTCATTAGCGACATAAACAGCTCCTTTGGACTAGACAGTTCAAATGTCGTCATGACTGTCACTGACAACGGTTCGAATTTTGTGAAGGCGTTCAAGGAGCACGGGGTTTCCCCAGACATGGGCGACATCGATAATGGCCTGCCTCAGTTCGAAAATGAATGTCTTTTGCCTAAGCATCAGAGATGTGCCAGTCACACCCTTAATTTGCTTGCGACTACTGACTTCTTGAAAATTTTGAAATCAAACGGAGAACTTGATTACCAGAACACTATGGTAAATTTCTATTCATTGCTTCATTGTTTTTTTGGTTCATGGTTTTTTTAAATCATTCAGGTTTTTCAAAAGTGTAACGCTTTGTGGAAGAAGTGTTCGTATCCAAAGTCCTCGGAAGTGGTAGTTCGCGTTTTAGGCTGTTCACTTGTTGTCCCCGTAGTAACCCGCTGGAACTCATTATACGATGCGGTAAAAAGGTTACTGCAGCATAAGGAAGAACTGGGACACCTGTGCTGCGAAGTGAATGTGCCGCAAATCCACTCAGGGGACTTGAGATACCTGGAGTCATACGTTGCATTAATGGAGCCGGTAGCTGCAGCGCTTGATTTTATGCAGGGGCACAAAGATATTAAATATGGCTTCCTTATACCGACTCTCATGACGCTGAGCAATAAGCTAATTAAATTTAGCGAAAATAAGGAATTCGTTCATTTCCGCTCTCTCGTCATAAATTTGGAAAAAAAATTGAGGGGAAGGTTTGAGCCATATTTTGTTCTAGCACCAGAAGCGAACATTGCAGTAGCCGCAGCGGTTTTGACTCCAGGTATCAAAACAAAATGGATCAAAGTACTACAACGCACAAATCCGGCCATGACCGTCGAGCGAGTGAACCGGATCGTCATTCAGAGCGTTACTGAGTCTCTTAATAAGGATAATCTTTCATTTAGTTTTGAAAATAAATTAAAACGAAACGATTATGATGCGTTATTTGACTACAACTCCGGCGGTATAAAGAATTCAAAAATTCCAAGTACTTTCTCTAATTTTTTTTGTACATTTCTTTACAGATGAAGATAACGTTACTTCCTCAGCTCGGTTAGAGTCAACGGCAGATATCACAGCTGCAATATCGAACCAATATTACAGCTATCTGAACGATGATTCCACCGCCGAAGACTCCTTAAACAAATATTGCTATCTGACGGAGGCGTATATAAAATTTAACACCCCTTTGCCTTCATCCGCGCCTGTTGAAAGGCTGTTTTCTTTTGCGGGTATTATCAACAGCCCCAGAAGACAGTCCATGGCTGACTTCTCATTTGAGAAGTTGGTCATTATGAAGGCCAACTCTCAATATTGTTATTAAGATTTGTTAATAAAAAATAAAATAAAATAAATTAAAATATGTTTTCATACCTCAGGGAAAGAAGTATATGCGCATTATTGTTTTACGCGATTTCTTTTCTCTCAAAAAGCATATTGAAATTGAGAAGCTTTGTTTTTTGTTATCTTTTATTACTACTATTGAAATAAATTACATTGATAAGTTTCAATTCATTTGCAATAGTTTATGAAAAATGAAGTTGATTCACATATATAATGAGACATACATTTGTTTTTTTCTCAAATAAGATGCGCAGTATAATTTAAATATATTTATATATAGGTGTTTCCATCGGAAGGTCTACCGCGACAAAAAAAATAAAAGTCATATATCTTACGTATTTATGGGCCGATTTGTCTGCTTTTTTAAATATATACTGGCTATGTAAGTAGAAACATTTTTGCATAAAATGGTTTTTCTAGATGGCGCCAAGGTCGAGTTATTTCGAAAACCCGTATTTATGGTCCGATTTGGTTCGAATTTGGCGTATGAAACATAATAAATAATAGATTTCCAAAAAAATTACCCTGAATTGGCGCTGAAGTCAAAATATAAAGTATATTCGACATAAAATGCATGTTTATTTGCGTTAAAAATTCAATGAAAAGCAATATTAACAAAAATATAACGATGGAAATTTATGTCACGTGACGCCACTTCACGTGACGTTTCACACTTGGGGTTGCAAAAGAAAATTGAAACAAGTTGCATTAATTCAAAAAACTCTAAATACAACTAGAATTACTCCAAATCATATTAAAACAAGTTTCATGAAAATAGCCATCCACAATTCGCAGAGTTTTGCGATTTTGTAAGAAAAGAAAAAATCAACTTCCATTTTTTGTCACGTAACGTACCTCTCTTTAATTGCGTATATTTAAGGACCATGCGTTTCGATTGTTTTCGTTTTTCGGTCAAATATAGAGCTAATTAGGTGCTATACAAGAGCCCAAAAAAAATAAAAGAAAACACATGTTTTTCCTTGTTTGTATCTCATTGAAATCGTACGACTGTCACGTGCGCCACCATGGAAATGCCCATATGTAAAATGAAATTAAATAAATAAAAATACAAAAATATTAGAAATATATAAAAATGGTATCAAGTACTTGAAAGTAATTGGAAAAAGTACTTCAACTACTTTTTCAACTACTTTCAACTCCTTTCAATTACTTTTGGTAATTGAGGGTAATTCCAAGTACTATTCAATTACAAGTACTTTTACTCGAGTAGTAATTGATAAAAGGTAATTGTACTTGAAAATAATGGATTACATTACATTAAACCCAAAGCATTTAAATTACTACTCATTACAATTAGTAATCATTACTTAACAGGTCTGTTTTCTACAGGTTGTAAGGTGGCGGGGCCCAAACCCAGCGCGCGCGAAGTTTTACGCCTTCTCACTTTAGCTCGCTCCCAAACGGGTATTTGGTTGCTACCCAGAGGCTACGTGGATATAAATATCTGAACGTTGTGAGCTACGATTTGAACCATACGCACAAGAATCATTTCTGACCACTCCTAGGTGAATGGCAGTCAAAAGTTTTTCACTTCTGCCTACGGAACTATCCTCCTTTGGGCTTATATATCGAATCTAATATGTTGGTGGTCCGACATATATACATAATTTGAGGCATGCGAGTTTGAGATAAGGGTTGACAAGCTAGTTGAGGAAATTGTCAAATTTAGAACCTCTCCTCTTATAGCATTAACAAAGGTCAACTCATTACCCCGGTTAAGAATAAATAAATTGTTTTTAGTGATAAATTTAAGAAATGACTCACCTCTAGAATTGGTGTCGGAGCTACCCCATTTACAGTGATGGGCGTTGGCGTCGCAGCTCATTACTAATTTCAGCTTTCTCCTTCTGCAGTACTCCTCTAGGGCTATTACTTTCCTTGTAGGAATCTCGCAGCTGTTGCCTGGGAGGTAAGCTGAAGCGAAAACGACCTTTTGTTCTCCCATTTGAGTGGGCACTTTATTCCGTACAGCAGTTAAATCCTGTTGTGTCAACTCTGAAATGGGAACAAAAGTCATTTTATTACGTAATAATATGACCGCTCAGGGCCTGCAGTGTGTGGTGTCGTAAATTAACATCACAGTCGTTTAGGCCTTCAATAGCCTCGCCGAAAACCCACGGTTCTTGGATGAATGCGACATCCAAGAGTTCAGTTTTGAACTCCTGCATAAGATGAGGGATACTGTCCACTGGAGTGATTTATGGCTCCGGAAAGTACCCAACATAGACACTGGATTTGGGCACATCAGTGGAATTCATTGCCACAATTTCCGCGCCCTTCCAGGGTTTCAGGGTTGGGGATACCTTGCGCAGCCACTCCAGCGTTTCAGCATCTCCGCAGCCAATTTACATCCATACCGGGCAGAAGGTACAACCGCTAAACCTGGGCTGCATGTAGCCCTTCCGCTGTCGTCTCACCTCTTGCAGGATGGTCGCCTGAATAGCCTGTAATTTGTCTAAGGACCAAAGTATTTTAGGGTACCCTTTACGGTACGATTAACACACGGATTTTATCGAGTTTTTCTCTCTAGATCCGCCATATTCAGTTAAAAGCAGGGGCTCCTCGCGCAGAGTGTGACTCTTCGCCACATACTGTCGGTCTTGAGCTATGGCACTGCATCACGTGCACCAAGAACCTTGAAATTTTTAGTCGAAATATTTAGTTTCAATTATCTGACATACATATGTTCTAAATATGAGCCATATCGCAAAGTAAATGCAGTTTTTAGGAGTATCCCGATCAAAATTTTTGTTAGGAATATTTCTTTTCAAGGTACTGATAGGGATGAAACGGTACGAGTAAATACAAGTACATACTCGATACTTTTCGTTCGATACCAAGTAATTTTGGTATAGATACTTTTGAACCAAGTATTGAGCAGGTATCGAAAAACAAATACTCATTTCGAAACCCGATACTAACGCAAATTTGGCCTAAGTTATTTTTCCTCCACTGTTATTCCTAAGCGCTTTGTTCTTCGTAGTTGCTTAATTGCCAGCAAACCCGCAAGAAAGCGACAAAGTCGATATAATGCAAAGAATATACGCTCCAATTCCCTCACCAAAGTCGATATAATGTGACGTATACAAGGCCCAACTATTCGAGGGGAAGAGTAAACTGTATGAATGCTCAGTACAGACGCTTCAACGCGAAGTTAAACTCACTGAGTAACTCTATTAGACCCCGTTCCCATGACAGGTGCTTAACCCGCGTTTTGATACTAATACCTGCGCGAATTTACTTGCGTTTAACTTGTGTTAGCATGCGAACACCTTGAGCAAAATGCAACGCGTAGTTGCAAACGCACGTTTAACCAGAGAACTTAGATAGATAGAGAAGGTGCAAACTGAAAGTGGAAACTATTCGCGGACGAAAAATTAACAGCGTTAGAAAAGTTCAAGTCGGAATGTAGAAATTCTGTTGAATTTAATGTTGATAACATAATGCAATGTTGAGCAACATGAAATGTGATGTTCTTTGTGAGCAAATAAACGAAAATATGGTAAATCTTCACATAATTTTCATTAATTTGTAATTTTTGTTAAATTTTTTATCTTGTTCTCCTTTTATGAAGATGCAAATACAATTTAAAATAATGATAGTTTGGCATAAAGTTTACACACATATGTACATGCATACATATACTGGCAATCAAAAGTGAGTGCATGGTGTTTTTTGCTTAATATTTGCAATGATTTTCAATTAATTTTTTTTATTATCTTTTTATAAAAATGTGGTTCATGCTTTAATCAAAACTATACAAGTCAAACTTTCAAACTTTACACAGAACATAGAAAAATTCAACGAATTCTCGTCTAAATTTTGACCTGTTTAATCTGAATTTTTAGAAAAATTTTGAGTACGCAGATAGATCGGTTTTTTAATTCTAGTGGAACAAGATCAAGTTTTAAGCGGCTAAAAAATCCGGTTGATTTTTAATGATTATTTATTGCTGAGGGCTTTTTGAACTTTTTACCAAATAAAAGGGAATTTCTTGTAGAATAAAATGCGCATGACCGTTTGCAAACAAATTTTAAAAAAAATTAGCGTTATTTTTTATATTGCACTTGTTATATGCATAAATCCACAAAACCCGTCGAAAATAACAAAAAAAATTTAACTTAAAAGACATTGCAATTATTAAACAAAAAACAGCATGCACTCACTTTTGATTGCCAGTGTTCATACATACATATGTATGTGTGTTTAAAATTACCTACTTATGAAATAATTTTTGTGGCATGAACATATACATACTTGCGCTTTCTAAAAATGGGAATAAAAATTGGATTCGCATAAAATTTTAATTCCAATAACTAATATTTTAGTGAAAACATTTACAATAAAGCTTTCAGTAACTTTTGACAAATTTGAGCGATTATGTGAAATTATGCATGCGTTTGTACCACATATCCATTTACATATATTATTTTAAAAAAGCTAATAGTAAAATTTAAAATGAATATGGATATGACAATTAAAAAAAAAATAAATAAAATTTATTACTTGGTCCGTCCGGGATTTGAACCAAGACAAACGGCGAGACGCAAAAAGTTGCATCGCCTCTAGCGTACACGCCACGGCACATTACTGAAACGGCAATCTCTAAATCACACATATATGAAATTTTTCATTCGTCCAAGAAGACAAACGATAAATATGTGTGCATTTATAAATGTAAATATGTGCATAAATATGTACGATTGTTCTGCTTTCGTCTTCCCTCGCCTCATCCAACCACAGACAAATTATTAAATTTCTGCGAATTGACGAAATATTTAGTTTTCGCATAAGTTTACATTTAATAAAGCCATACTCGTAATTTTATATGGAGAAGAATATTAATTAATTTAAAATTCTGCATGTAACCATGTTCTCGACGATACATGTAACTTTCATCAAGATTAACCATAAAAATTGTGCTTCATTACAGTTGGAACCAGCTGAAACCAAAAAAACTATGTCCGCTAAAATGGGTTAAAAACCAACGGAATTGACATTTTTTACACGCATACATGCATACATTCATATACACATGTACAGTGGAGTAGCACTAGCTTGGACATTGCATTGCTTGTACTTTGATGTGTTTGAATCTTTTATGGTACTGAAGATTTGCTTACGGATGAAAAATATTAAAAATCGTCCGTGCATATATGTAAATATACTTTTATAAACGCTTTGAAGTATAGAATTTTTAATATTAAAAAATAAATAAAATAATTTTTTTGTATATATGTAAATGGTGTTCAAGGCACATTGACCCACCTGTACAAAAATCGTGGCGCGTCATGGACAAAAATTTTACAATTTCGGACCGAAAAATGTGAAAACGAGCTAAGTTGCCACGTTACATCTGTGACTTCCGATAAAACCACATATGTTTGTGATTTTAGAAGTTTTGATTTTATTAAAAAAAAATTAATGTATTTTCCTGCAGAAAACGTACACTTTTATTTAATGTTTATTAAAATGACACTTTAAAATACTAGTTAATGATTGAAATATTGGTATGGAACAGAGAAATAGAGTGTTTTGTCAAAAATTACCAAAAATTGCCAAGATTCGAGATAACTTATTTTACTGGTTATAGAGAAATAATTGCCACTTTTCACTTGGCTGGCCGAGATTTCTTCATTTTAAGATTTTAGAATTTTTGTGTCGGATTGACAAAGTTGCGCTTGTGGTGATGAATTTGCGGGGAGATGTGCTTGCGGTTGTTTTTATGAATGAATTTACTTGGCCTTGAGAAATATGCGCATGCGTTTATGAATGAAATAGTATGATTGATTGTTGATATTGAATGAATGCGCGTAATTCTATGCTATGTAATTGATGTATGTATGCTGTCACGTGTAGTTGTACGATACTGCCGTGACATGTTGTACTATATATGTATGTACATGTTGTGATATACATGTGTCAGACATGCAGTACTATAGACACGCAATATGCTGTACATGGTATGTACTGGATTAGTACATTATATATGCATGCAAAAACGTTGTCAATTAATGGAGCATGTAGTACATATAGATACAATACATATGTATGCGTGGGAAATGCATTTTCATTTGACTCCAAAACTATTGGGGCATATTAGTAGACGAAATAAAGTCGACTCTTAAGTTAAAGTTTGTCAGCCAAATAAGAAGAAAGTTAGTATGTACTTACATATATGTAATATTATGTGCAGGTGCAAGAACGTTATCAATAAATGATTTTGGAGTATGTGTATGGGGTACATATTTACATATGTAAGTACATACATACAACATTCAGCTGCCATCAACAAATTATGTTTATTTATTTTTAATGATTTTCATTTAAAATATAATTCAATCTGGAACAGAAACCACAATAATAAAAGTTTAAAAGCTTGCACAAATTGCAAAAAAATAATCAACCTTCAAGAAATGGTCATCCAAATTTTTTATTTGAATATTTAATATATTTTCGGGTATGCAGTATTGTAGTCCATTCAATTATATTATAAGAAAGTGCAAGTTTCAAGTTGTTAAAAATTACCGTTGATTTTTTAGATTTTTTTGTTGGGGTGTTGCTGTTTTTTTTCATACAAAAAAAAATTGGTTCATGTGTTATATGGAAGAAAATGCGAACACCCTCCACAAAAAAAAAAATTCTAAGAAATCAACGGTAATTTTTAACGACTAGAAACTTGGACTTTAGTGTACTTGATTGAATGGACTACAAAGCTGCATACCCGAAAATTTTCTAAATATTCTAACTAAAAATTTTTAAATTTTTATAACAATTTTTTGAAGTTTGATTAATTATTTTGCAAATTGTGCAAGCTTTTAAACTTTTATTATTGTGGTTTCTGTTATAGATTGAATTATGTTTTAAAGGAAATTATTAAAAATAAATAAATAAACATAATTTGCAAACAATATCATTTTGAATTTCGTTGCTAATTAGTTGATCGCATCTGTATGTACTACAAGTATCCATATGCGCATGCCTGGGAAATGGATTTGCATTTGACTCCAGAACTATTATTTACAAATAATATCTACGAGTATTGCAGTAAAAGTCAAAAACAACTTTGAAGTTAACAAACACATTGCTTTATACATTTTTTTGTTAATGCGTCCATCTTTAAAGTGAGTATGTGAAAAAACTAAGGCAGTTAGAAAACTGGGATTTGTTGCATTGAAAATAGCGTAGCAACTACAATAAGAATCGTTAAAAAAAACGATTTTTGCGACCCAAATGCCGACGGCAAATAACCAATGAGTTTGCATATTTGCATAGCTTTCACCTATTTATTAGATAACAAATCTACGTTTTGGAGTTAAAGCATTCCCAGGCCAATATCTTCGAAATTTAATTTTCATTAATTTAACCAAGAATTTTCATCTTTACGATTGTTCTGCTTTTTGTAATATTTGTAGTCCATTCAATTATAGTATAAAAAGTGCAAGTTTCAAGCTGTTAAAAATTACCGTTGATTTTTTAGGTTTTTTTTGTTGGGGTACTGCTGTTTTTTCCCATACAAAAAAAAAAATTTGTTCATGTGTCTATATGGAAGAAAATGCGAACAACCCTCCACAAAAAAATTCTAAAAATGAACGGTAATTTTTAACGACTAGAAACTTGGACTTTCATATACTATAATTGAATGGACTACAATACTGCATACCCGAAAATTTTCTAAATATTCTAATTAAAAATTTTGAAATTTTTATAACAATTTTTTGAAGTTTGATTTATTATTTTGCAATTTGTGCAAGCTTTTAAACTTTTATTATTGTGGTTTCTGTTATAGATTGAATTATGTTTTAAAGGAAATTATTAAAAATAAATAAATAAACATAATTTGCAAACAATATCATTTTGAATTTCGTTGCTAATTAGTTGATCGCATCTGTATGTACTACTAGTATCCATATGCGCATGCCTGGGAAATGGATTTACATTTGACTCCAGAACTATTATTTACAAATAATATCTACGAGTATTGCAGTAAAAGTCAAAAACAACTTTGAAGTTAACAAACACATTGCTTTATACATTTTTTTGTTAATGCGTCCATCTTTAAAGTGAGTATGTGAAAAAACCAATTTTATCATATTTTTAACTAACATGCATTTTTACTATTTACATAATATAATACTCGTACAAGAAGCGAACTTGAACAGATGCTTTTTAAGTTTTTAGCAACATTAACTACTGAATAAATTATATTTAACAAATGGTTTTGCAGAAATGCAAATCAGTAATTCTAACTAATATAAAAGTACATTTAATATAATTTAACTATATTAATTTATTTAATTTTATAAAAAAAATATACATGAATACGTTTCTGCATTCACCTGCAACCAAGCAACACATAGCCAGACACTTGCAACAAATATAACATTATCATAACAGAAGTTTACATTTTTCTCTGTTAACTCTTCTTGAAATGTTAATCGCGCTGTGGTGATATTCCATGGATTTATTTTTCAGCCAAACAATTTTACGTTCCAAATATTTGCACCTTCTCTATCTATCTAAGTTCTCTGGTTTAACTCCCGTCAGTTCAGTTTTTGGTTTATGTCAGGGAAAAGCCACGCAGTATTCCAATTTAAAGCTTTGGCCTCACTTGCTAAAGTATTTATAACGACTGATTTAAAGTCCCTGTAAAAGAATCGCATGCCAGCATTTTTATTAAGATCCCAATTTGCCAAACGACTTCGTATCGACGTCGTTTTCGACTCGATCTGGTAAACAATTTGTTCGCCGGCGGGTCGCAAATACGTTTCGCCGGCGAACCGTAAAAACGATAACTAGCGAACTGCAAAACGATGCCCCACATCTTTAACAAAAACCATATAAACTGTTGTAATTTTTATTTGATAAGCTCGAGGTCCAGACCGGACACAATTTAGAGTTCCTAGAGATGACCTCAGATTGAGATCGAAATATCGACATTAAAATTTAATAGACAAAAGCTGTGTTTTATGTATTTTCTGTGCCTCGTGCTTATCAAATAAAAATTACAACAGTTTACAATTTACAGGCTGATAAACAAAAACAAACAAAAACCATATACATAAATCCAATTTCAAAATGAATGCAATATTAAAAAACAAGTAAGAAAGTCTAAGTTCGGGCGGATCCGAACATTAAATACCCGGCGCAAGTATTAAATATATGTTTTTCACCTTTCCGAAACCTACCGCTACATGGTAAGCTGCGCCATATCAATTTTGAGTAAATTAGAGTCCTTAAATTTCGAAATTTTGAAGTTTCAAGCAGTTCTGAAATTTACCGTTATATGAAAAGCGGCCTCAATTTTAGTCCGATCTCAATAATTTTCGACGCTTTGCTTCTATGTTGCAAGCACAATAACAACGGTGCCACGCCCATTTTCCAAAATTTTATCACAAACATATTTCTTGGTTAAGAATTGTTGTAAGCATCAATTTTGAATAAATTAGCTTTAATATTTACTCGTTTATCGAAGATTTTGTATTTCTCTAAATTACCGTTATATGGGATGTGGGCGTGGTTATTGTCCGATTTTAAAAATTTTCGGCCATTTGGTATGATGTACCAAGGCCAACAACTGTGCCGAGTTTGGAAGAAATTGGTACAGCGGTTACCAAGATATACACATGTAACCATAAGTGGGCGTGGCTACGCCCATTTGCCAAAAATTTATAATATTCTTATTTTTCGTCTGAAACTTTTTGTAAATATCAATTTTGAGTGAATAATCTCCAGTAGTTACTAAAATATCGCAGTTTTCGTATTTCTGAAAATTATCGTTATATGGGAAGTGGGCGTGTTTACAGTCCGATTTCGCCCATTTTCAATACCAACCTACCTTGGGTAAATGAAAACCTACCTACCAAATTTCGTTGAGATATCTCAATTTTTTAACGAGTTATCGTGTACACGGAAGGACGGACAGACGGACGGACAGACAGACATGGCTTAATCGATTTCTCTTTTCATTCTGATCATTTATGTATACATTTGTCTATGTCTATCTCGATTCGATTTGGCTGTTACAAACAACCGTCATGTGAACAAAATTAATCTACCCTTGTGCACAAGTGCGCTCGGGTATAAAAAAAAACAATCAACAACAACAACAACAATCAATTCAAAATTTTCAACCTGAATTAAAAGAAAAAATATAAAGCTGTTTTAAAGCTCATAGCCCAGTAAAATTAGACTTTTTCTTAAAAAAAAATTTTAACATCAACTTTTTGATTTCATTTGGCCACATTCCGCCATCTTAGATTTAAGTTTTTATTGGGTTTTTGAGATTTGCTAGCTTATTTTGCATTTTTCGTAAACACTGGTTAAATGCACATATATACAGAATTTAATTTCTAGTCAGTGGGATCGTCGGTTCGAATCCTACTGAAAGAAGGCTGATGAGGAAATGTGGTGATTTCCGAAATAGCTATCACTTCTACCATTTTTTCAAATTATTGTTGCTTTTCCACAATAA
>NW_016157447.1:69654-87829 GCF_001687245.7 Rhagoletis zephyria
CCGCGTTCCCGGCCGTGATCTAAGCGTCGTACAAAAAAAAATGTAGGCAAAAAAGTTTTGGAGAATGAAATTCTCTACAAGTTTGGAATTTCAACATGCTATGTATTTTCAACAGAAATTGTCAAAAAATGGCGAAAACCGTGACAATATACAATTTTTTAGCAGTTTTTGATAATTTTTTAAACTAAAAAATACTATTTTTTAAAAACCGTCTATATAGTAGATGTGGGAAATTAAATTCTCTACATATTTGTATATAACCATTTTTTACGAAAAATGCAAAATAAGCTTGCAAATAGGAAAAAAAAACAAAAAAACTTAAATCCAAGATGGCGGAATGTTTCCAAATGAAATTTAGGGGCAAGACTGTGGATCCATGATCTAAGTGTCGAATAGAAGTAAACTGCATAAAAAAATCGCTGTAATAATTTTTTTTTTTAATTTTCCTTCCAAATTTATCTCATTTTACTGGGATAATCGCTATGTTTGGGACGATCTCGGCCGTGATATAACCGTCGTACAAAAAAAAATTAGGTATAAGAGTTGTGAAGAATGAAATTCTCTACAACCCTGGAATTTCAATATGCTATGTATTTTCAACAGGAATTGTCAAAAAATGGCTAAAACCGTGACAATATAAAATTTTTTAGCAATTTTTGCAAATCTTTTACAATAAAAAATGCTATTTTTAAAAAACCTTCTATATAACAAATCTGGAAAATTTAATTCTCTACATATTTGTATATAACCATTTTTGCGAAAAATGCAAAATAAGCTTGCAAATCGGAAAAAACCCAAAAAACTTAAATTCAAGATGGCGGAATGATGCCATATGAAATTTAGGGGCAAGACTGTGGATCCATGATCGACGTGTCAAATAGAAATAAACTGCATCAAAAAATCGCTGTTACAAATTTTTTTTAATTTTCCTACCAAATTTATCTAATTTTACTGGGCTAAATATTTATAGCTTTTTCTAACTTGATACTTTGATACATTTTTTGTTTCTTCTATGATACATTTTTTCATGACGTCGCGGAAACACTAAGGGCGCTGGCCCAATGCAGGTTTGCTTTGCACGCCTTGCTTACTTTAATTTGCTTTGATATACTTCAAAAACCTGTTTGGCCAAATGGCGGCTTGGAGCGCTGCCAAAGCAATCAGCTGTGTAGTTAAAAAGTAAAGGTCTGTTCCCTTAAACTAAGAATATTTTCCCACAAAATTCCAGAAAATTAAAAAAAAGAAATGCATAGCAATCTTTTCATATTTATTTTTAAATTAATGCGAATAAATTTTTTTTCAAAGGAATGATAATAATTATACATACATATATAAATATATGTACATTTATTAAAAACAACAAACTAAAAAAATCTATTTTTCAAGAGACGACTGACCAGTAGTTTGACATCATAAATATCGCTAGCTTTGTGTGAAAAGTTGCTAAGTCTACATTTTATGAAACCTCATATTTTGATATAGGAAGCAAGCGAAATTAAGGATTAAGGTACTTGTTTTATTTATTCTCGTTTATATTCAATGAAAGAAAAAAATTTTTCTAAGTCCAAAGAGGCCTCGAATATCCGATAAGGCCAAAATAATACGAAATCTTTTAACAAAGATCGAATCCTTCTCATTCGTACACGGTCAAAAATTTGGGTTTAATTTTTAAACCGCGCTGGGACTACTGCCTTTTTAGTCTTTTATAGTCTCCTTTTTAAACCAGTCAATAGTTTTAAGCAATTTTCAATATATTTTGGTTAAAATTTTAGTCCAGGCAGCCGAGAAAATGATGTTTTGCTATGGGTGGTTTAAAATTAAAACCAAAGAGTTCGTGGTTTATAAATCAAACCAAAATGTTTGAATTCTAGTTTCAAGGTTTGATATATAGAAAATTTGGTTTAAAATCCAAACCGAAATAGAAAATGTTTGCCTCAATATGCCTTATTTTATATGTCTCTCAGAGAGAGAGAGCTAATCTTATGAACTGACGGCATCAAGACAGCGAAATGTGGTGTTGATTCAAACTCAACATCATTTACATGCTGAGTGTGCAAAGATGCTTGATACAATTTGTTGCTACCAAGGCTGTCCGAAAAAGCTTTCGTGAAGTGCAATGTGAAGCAAACGAAATAGAAAATGTTTGGGTTTGAAATTTAATCCGATCTGTTTAATCTGTGCTCTCTTTTTTTTAAACTTGGAAGGTTTGTATTTGGAACTAAATTTAGTTTGGTCATGTATGTAGTCCAAAAAGTTTAAAAGTAAAATCGAAAATTTTTAACCGTGTATAGAGTTTTGCTTTGCTTTAAACACTCAAAATGTTGTATTCAGAGTTCCTGTAAAATTTGTAAAAATGGACTTAGAAACTTTTCACTTTATCCCAGCGACATGTTAAATATAGATATGGAAGTATAGAATCATTTTTAATAAACTTTGAGTAACTTATATTATACATATATTATTTTTTAATTACGTGAAATTTGTACATAAAAGTGTGCAGCAGTTTGTTTGAATTTATTTAAAACGGGAACATACCTTTTTGTCAAAAGCCTACAAAATGCTTTCAAATAAAACATTTGCCTATTTGAAACTTTGAGGCGCTTAAAGCAAGTGAAGCAAAGCTCCCATTTGGCCACCCCTCATACGTTTTAGTATATTCCAAATGACTTTTGACAGTTCTCAAAGCGAAGCAAGCCTGCATTTGGCCAGTGCCTTAATGCAATTTATGATAATATCCAAGGCATATTAAATAAGGTAAAGTGATTTTTACATTTCTCTCTTTTGAACACCGACTATAATGTCAAATGATTAATAACTTTTAACCCTTTTCAAGTTGGCATTTTCTATTTTTAACCGACATCCAAAAAAGGAGGAGGTTATCAGTTCGTCGGAATATTTTTTTTTATTTTTTTATTTTTTTTATGTATGTTACCGCATAACTTTGAACCACGTCAACCGATTTCACTATTAAAAATTGTACCAAGCATTTGCCTGCGACTGGAAAGTGTAGGAAGATTAATAAGTTTTAATCCGCTCGTATAAGGCGGAAAGTTATATTGAGAATCCCAACGGAAATTTTTTAAAGCAAAAAGTAGGAATTGTTTGTGAATTGATTCTATCTTGTCTGCGTAAATTTGATACCTTGGATTCCAAACCACCGAACCGTATTCCAGAATTGGTCTAACTAATGTTGTAAACAGGGTTTTAGTGATATAAGGGTCACAAAATTCTTTTGACCATCGTTTCACAAATGCAAGTACACCTTTAGCCTTGTTGACTGCCACATTAATGTGAAGATTAAAATTAAGCTTAGGATCCATTGCGATACCAAGGTACACAAAATTGTTCACGTGCTCCAGGTTATGGTTACCTATTGTATAAGAAGAGGGATGAACAGCTCTTCGCGAGAAGCACATTACTTTACATTTCTTAAGATTTAGAGGCATAACATTTACTTGACACCAGTAAGCCATGCTGTTTAAGTCTTATTGTAGCAAAGACCTTTATTTAATTGAAACGTACGATTTATAAAGCTTTACATCATCTGCATACATTAAAATTTTGGAAAATTGTATACCTGTAGAAATATCGTTTATAAAAAGCAAGAACAGAACCGGGCCTAGGTGGCTACCTTGAGGGACTCCTGAAGTAACATCAATGACGTCAGAGATAGTATTTTTAAACATTACCCTTTGTGATCTATCATAGAGGTATGAAGAGATCCAACGTAGAAAATTAGGTGGAAGACCAGGAAGATCAAGTTTATAGATGAGCAACGAGTGGCACACTTTGTCAAATGGGTTACTGAAGTCAATATATATAACATCAACAGTTTTGCTTTCACTAAATGCTTTTGAGATATAGGACATTAATTCAAGTTTTGTAGAAGTTGATTTGCCCCTGCAAAATCCATATTGACTATATGAAATGCTAGAAGAGATAGAATGCGTCAACTGATTTGTTATAATTGCTTCAAATAATTTAGGAATTGCAGAAAGCTTAGCTATTCCCTGGTGATTCTCCACTTAAGATCTGCTACCGCTTTTATGTAACGGGGTTATGAATGATTCTTTCCATATAGTTGGAAAAACGCCGTCTTTAAGAGACAAATTAAATAAGGCTGCTAACGGCTCATAGAGATAATCAGCACAATTTATAAGAATACAAGAAGGGATCTGATCAGGACCATAACTGAAGGACTGCTTTAAGGATTTCAGATTATCGGGAGATATTACTGGGATATTTATTGAATTCATTGGACATACATAGTTTAAAAGGATAGTCAATGTTAGCATGTGAGGTAATGGAATAATTGGATTTAAAAAACGAGCTAACATGTTGGAAATTGTTTGATTATCACCAGAGACGGTATTTTGATACTTCATGGCCGAAGGAAACCCACGTATGTACATTTCGCTTGGAGTTTACGAAGTCATAAAATGATTTGGGGTTATATATTATACGCCGTTTGATTTTACACAAGTAAGCTATATAACACTTTTTGTTTAATTCAAAAAACTTATAACGCAAAAGTGAGTATTTTACATAGTATGAGTGTAAACCGGTTTTTTTTGTATAATCTAATAGCGTTTTCTTTTCTCGAAAAACCTGCATTTATTCTGCCTTGTGTTAGCGCTGTCACATTTTCATGTTCTTTTATCAGTCCTTTCACAAGGCGTCGTGTTCTTTTCTCAGCAGGTTGCGCTCTGATCCGGCGAAAGTGCTGCCTTTTCTGCTCTCAAATAAACGTGAGGGTGAGAGTTGCATGGTTGATTTTTAATTTAATCTTGTAAAAATGCAATTATTTTCCCTATCAGAAATACATAAGTGTTTTGCTTTAAAATTGTTAAAGACTTAAAGGCCAAGTGAATAATTCAGCTTTATTAAGTTCTATAAATAAATTGTGATGGAGTAGTATATTTTCTGTTTCATTCTCATATAAAGAACGCAACATTTTCTCAGGTTTCAGGGCAACGCAAAGCAAGAGTTCCCATATAAAAGGGCAGAACTTTTTTTGAGAAAATAAAACGCTATAAAATAACGTGACTTTCTGTTTTTAAAATTTCGTAGTTCTTTAGTGAACCATAACTGTATTTGTTCTTCAGGAACATACATGCGTTTAGGCACATGCTTTTCAAATAATTTATGTAAAGTAAAGTTAAAAAGTGCAACGCTTTGTTCAATATTTTCTTTATATGCAGGCCACGAATTTAGACAGTTCATTGTTAAGCTTTTTAAAGTTGGCTTTCGAAAAATCAAAGCGAATATTTCGTATACTTGGGTACCGCAATTTTGACCATCACTTATAACTTCGTAAGATATCTCCATAGGAGGGTGGTAAACAACTTCGGGCAAAACTAGTGGATCACAGTTATTTACAACGGACTTAGATGCATCATAAACATAAACAAGATCTAATACTTTACCAAACTTATTGTGAAGTACATTAACCTGAGTTAGGCAGAATTCAGCTATCTCCTCTAAAAACACGTTGCTGCACGCACTAGACGCGAAAGGTACGATATCATTGTCAATGATGTTCCATGATATGCTTGGTAAATTAAAATCACCCAACACAATCTATTGAATCAGACGGTTTAGTCAGTAAATTAACTGATTTCAGTAAAATATGAGTCGTGAATACACCAATGTCCCAGATCGGGGTTGATATAGCATAGAGCTAAGTAAATATACCCTTTTCCAACCTGTACACGAATGCATTTGAATTCTACTGAATCAATGTGTGGAAGACTAACTTATTCAGATGGTATTGAAAGTCTACAGCGGAGAGTATGCCACCGCCGATTCTGTCCACCCTCTTGTCTATAGGTATGATATGAATTGAAACTGTGAGGTTTCAGCCAAGTTTCAGTAAAAGAAAGAAAAAGAACTACTAAGCAGCGCATTAAAATTATCTAAATTTACGTAAATTTTAAATGAATCAATATTTCATTCCTATTTAAAATTAAATTTTCTGATGCTTAAGTCGACAGTTGTAATTTTTGATGATATATAAAGCTTTATATCGTCTTCGGTAGTGTCTCTCGAAAATCTAGAGAAAAGAATTGACTTTTTTGGCGGAACCACAACTAGTTTCCTTGTATCAGACTGGAGTACCGGCGGAAGAGGTTGAGTTACTGCGTTACTAGTTGAGGATAGGAAAGGCGGTAGAGGCTTTGAAGACGATGCCACCACTTCAATGGGGGAAGGGGAAGAGACCTCAGGCTCGTTATTATCCGAAGCAGATTTCGTTACACGCTCTTTTGAGCTGAGGATTCTGATGCTGGAGGACATGGAGAAGATAGATTAATTAAGTCAGTCGGACGATTATTCTGATGTGCAATAATTTCCTTAGATGGACTAAGAAGACGCTTACGTTTAGACACACGTATATCCTTAACCCTTCGATGGTCACGTGGTATATAGTAACACCAATAGTCACCTGGTCTTACGATCGTAGACCATTTTTGTTTTGAAATAGGATAAATAACTATGAGAATATAAATGATAATATAGCACAAGCACGTTTTTGGAACGTTTCTATATCGTATTAAATAGATTTTAAGACAAAATATTTTTATTTTAAAAAAAGAATCAAAAGGAACAAACTGCACCCAGTTTTTAGTGTTTTTGAGAACAGGCATACACATAATTGAATAAATATATTTATATATTGAGAACAATAAACAAACTATTTTTCATCGTAACAAAGCATTAAAACGTTTCACCTAAAAAATCAAAAGCAAGATTCCATTAAAAAATAATCTAATTAGAGACCACTGAAATGAGGAAAATTTTACTCACTTACACAAAATGTGCAGGCATTAATCATGCGCGTTTTGCCAGTAAGTCTCCCACAACTCACACATGCCCTTCTGGAATATTTCTTCTTACTTCGAGGGCAGATATGAAAACGGCCGTCATAATTTTCTGTTGGTGGAGAAAACATAGCAGCGCTCTTTTCCAATTGGCAGTTCGTCCAACCGTCTTAAAATTCTTGGGCTTCTCCACTTATCTTTTTTTTTTAGTTCTGACATAGTTTTGTCTAAACAGTATTGTTTTAACTTCATGAGTATGAAATGTTAGTAAATATTACTTACTTTTACCTATCAAAATAATGAATTTAAAACTAAAACGCCATTGGTCACGTGGTCTACATATGTAGGCCAGTTATGTTTCAGCCGTGATACAATTTGCAATCTCTCCCCCTCAGCGCACCTAACACACTGATTATGTGAGCAGACGTATTAGCAACAGCTACTGAAAAGTGCAACTGTCTTAAGAAAGAAAATTAAAAGATAGTACTATTTTAAAAGAAGTGGTCTACGATCGTAGACCACGAGACCATTGTAGGGTTAACAGATTGCAAGGTATCTAAGCATTTGAATGATTTAAACACATTTTCACAATGCTTACATTTTTCTGTCAGTACCCAGCAAAAAACACGATTACCACAGAAACGAAAGTGGAAACGAGCTAGGCGATGGGAATTGCTTACCCTTTCGCTTCAAGAAGGCCTTATTTTAACATGGGCATGTCATTGGCGGTAAGCCCTTACCCGCAGCATTACCTTAAAAGGAAGGGGGAACGCATGGATAAACAGAATCCAGAGAAGCGAACAAAGAATGCCTTACAGAGAAACTAATGTAGAATGCCTAGATAAGTGCATACTTAGTTATATTAAATTGAAATCAGAAAATGTCTTAAAAGATTAAAATTAATTAAAATTTTTATAAATCAGCTCAGTTGTATTTTCTTAAAAATCGGTATGTACATACATGCATATTTAATAAAGCTTAAAATCGTACTTCCTCACTCTTGTACTTCACATCATTGACTGACTTCAACTTCGCTGCAAATTGAACAAAGCAAAACATGATTTTTATGCAAGACAAATTTCCACAGAAAGTAACGGTAGAAAAAGAATTTTTGGATATTTATTCTATTTTTCAGCTCACTACGATGCAGCATTCTACTTTGCATTCTCCGAAATGAAGCAAAGAAGGGAAATAAAAAAAAATATTGTAGGACATTTTACTTTGCATTCCCTGAAATGAAGCAAAGAAGCGAAACAAATATAATATTGTAGGACATTCTACTTTGCATTCCCGGAAATGAAGCAAAGAAGCGAATTAAAAAATAAATATTATAGGACATTCTACTTTGCATTCCCCGAAATAAAACAAAGAAGCGAAATAAATAAAATATTGTAGGACATTCTACTTTGCATTCCCTGAAATGAAGCAAAGAAGCGAAACAAATATAATATTGTAGGACATTCTACATTGCATTCCCGGAAATGAAGCAAAGAAGCGAATTAAAAAATAAATATTATAGGACATTCTACTTTGCATTCCCCGAAATGAAACAAAGAAGCGAAATAAATAAAATATTGTAGGACATTCTACTTTGCATTACCGGCAATGCCTAAAAGAAGCGAAAAAATTCTAAGGCATTACAACGCTATGCCTTCTAGAACACGTTACCACTAAAAGCGATTACCGATTTTTTGCTGGGTACTGACAATTCTCTTCCTATTTCTGTAAAACCATTTCTGGTTTGCCTAAATAGCTTGAAAATACCAACTTCGGTTGACCTGCACTTTACGTAAGACCAGCGAAGGCCCTTGCCATCATTAACAGCGTCCAGAATTCTTCCCGTCAAACCAGCACATTTCAGATGGTAAATACCATCACACAGCCAGCACGATAAGTAGCGTTCAGAACCGCTTTTAATTTGGCAACTATCAAGATCGCACTTCATATTGAAAGATTTATGTAATAGCACTCGTTAATAAAAATACAAGCAAAATAAATAATAACAATTAAGGAGCTGATGTAAATAACTTTAAATAAATGTAGCGAACAGTTTGAGTATAACTGTAATTATGACACTTAATAAACGCAACGCAGACAGCTGTGACAAGAATTACTAGAAGAAGTAAACAAAAAGAGTAAAACAACTGTTCAAAAACAAAATGAATTCAGTTAACTACAAAGGATACAACAACAAATGACTCGGCAAGATAACGTATGCTAGTGAAATTTAATTAAATTTAGTTTAATATAAAACACAATAACTTTCACTTAGCTTCAATTATTTCAGGCTGATATGCTCATAGGCACTTTTTGTCACTACTTTAACTCAGAATTAGCACAATAACCTTAGCAAATAGAAAGCCAAAATCAGAGCACAATATAAGTACAACCTCACAGCTTGACGTTTGCAATGTTATCGATACATACGCATGTATGTATGTGTACATGAATTCAATGCAATGATTCCATACAATGTATTTCAAAACGGAAATATACCTTCTTAATGAAAAAATTAAGACAATGGAAGACACTATAGCTGCTAAGTCTTTACAAGCCTCCCTTGAAAAAATTTTCATTAAAGGGCAGTTAAAAAAACTATCAAGAAATTGTTACAATTAAGTCTTCATAAAAGAAAACATTAAATAATTTTTTTATAAGTGCCGGATATTTTTTACAATTAAAACAAAAGAAATGTTAAAACAGTTCCATAAAACATTTCCCCCATTTTATTTACGTGGTTTCTTTTATGAGTTATTCGTTTCTGTCTATATGTATACATACAGTGACGAGCAAAACTGTAACATGGTGTGACACTTTTTAATTCTATATATATATTTCTATATTTCCAAGTTCTAAAGACTTTCATCCTTTTGTTGTATATTCTTGTTGGTACATCCCTGCTCCCTCTCTTATAACGATTTGAAGTCAATACAACAACAATAAAAAAACCAGCAGACAAAAATTTAAATTGAGGCAGATGTTACAGTTTTGCACTCACTCTCAGTTTTGCATTTGACAGTTATCTCTTACTTACAGGCTAACCTAATATTCACGCACGCCGCCAATTTATTGTCAAAAATTTCTCATGCACATGCAACTTGTATGAGATCAACCGAAATTGAACGGCGTGCGTATGAAGCTAACTCAATTTCCAATTTTTGTTCTGCGTGACATTTTGATTTGACGTTTCGCTCAATGAAATCAAATGCAAACGCATGCAAGTCAATTTCGGGTGACGCAAAAAAACNTCCGAAAAGACTAAATTAATCGCTTTCAATCAGATGGCCGGGCATGGTATTGGGTAAAAGACCCAAATTAAACCCATGCGCAGCATGCAAGGCAAACTGTGAATCACGGTGGTCGGTCAATAATTGTTTGGGGTTGTATTTAAAAAATTTTGTTTGTCCGTTAGTACACATTATGNTAAATAACTATGAGAATATAAATGATAATATAGCACAAGCACGTTTTTGGAACGTTTTTATATCGTATTAAATAGATTTTAAGACAAAATATTTTTATTTTAAAAAAAGAATCAAAAGGAACAAACTGCACCCAGTTTTTAGTGTTTTTGAGAACAGGCATACACATAATTGAATAAATATATTTATATATTGAGAACAATAAACAAACTATTTTTCATCGTAACAAAGCATTAAAACGTTTCACCTAAAAAATCAAAAGCAAGATTCCATTAAAAAATAATCTAATTAGAGACCACTGAAATGAGGAAAATTTTACTCACTTACACAAAATGTGCAGGCATTAATCATGCGCGTTTTGCCAGTAAGTCTCCCACAACTCACACATGCCCTTCTGGAATATTTTTTCTTACTTCGAGGGCAGATATGAAAACGGCCGTCATAATTTTCTGTTGGTGGAGAAAACATAGCAGCGCTCTTTTCCAATTGGCAGTTCGTCCAACCGTCTTAAAATTCTTGGGCTTCTCCACTTATCTTTTTTTTTTAGTTCTGACATAGTTTTGTCTAAACAGTATTGTTTTAACTTCATGAGTATGAAATGTTAGTAAATATTACTTACTTTTACCTATCAAAATAATGAATTTAAAACTAAAACGCCATTGGTCACGTGGTCTACATATGTAGGCCAGTTATGTTTCAGCCGTGATACAATTTGCAATCTCTCCCCCTCAGCGCACCTAACACACTGATTATGTGAGCAGACGTATTAGCAACAGCTACTGAAAAGTGCAACTGTCTTAAGAAAGAAAATTAAAAGATAGTACTATTTTAAAAGAAGTGGTCTACGATCGTAGACCACGAGACCTTTGTAGGGTTAACAGATTGCAAGGTATCTAAGCATTTGAATGATTTAAACACATTTTCACAATGCTTACATTTTTCTGTCAGTACCCAGCAAAAAACACGATTACCACAAAAACGAAAGTGGAAACGAGCTAGGCGATGGGAATTGCTTACCCTTTCGCTTCAAGAAGGCCTTATTTTAACATGGGCATGTCATTGGCGGTAAGCCCTTACCCGCAGCATTACCTTAAAACGAAGGGGGAACGCATGGATAAACAGAATCCAGAGAAGCGAACAAAGAATGCCTTACAGAGAAACTAATGTAGAATGCCTAGATAAGTGCATACTTAGTTATATTAAATTGAAATCAGAAAATGTCTTAAAAGATTAAAATTAATTAAAATTTTTATAAATCAGCTCAGTTGTATTTTCTTAAAAATCGGTATGTACATACATGCATATTTAATAAAGCTTAAAATCGTACTTCCTCACTCTTGTACTTCACTTCATTGACTGACTTCAACTTCGCTGCAAATTGAACAAAGCAAAACATGATTTTTATGCGAGACAAATTTCCACAGAAAGTAACGGTAGAAAAAGAATTTTTGGATATTTATTCTATTTTTCAGCTCACTACGATGCAGCATTCTACTTTGCATTCTCCGAAATGAAGCAAAGAAGGGAAATAAAAAAAAATATTGTAGGACATTTTACTTTGCATTCCCTGAAATGAAGCAAAGAAGCGAAACAAATATAATATTGTAGGACATTCTACTTTGCATTCCCGGAAATGAAGCAAAGAAGCGAATTAAAAAATAAATATTATAGGACATTCTACTTTGCATTCCCCGAAATAAAACAAAGAAGCGAAATAAATAAAATATTGTAGGACATTCTACTTTGCATTCCCTGAAATGAAGCAAAGAAGCGAAACAAATATAATATTGTAGGACATTCTACATTGCATTCCCGGAAATGAAGCAAAGAAGCGAATTAAAAAATAAATATTATAGGACATTCTACTTTGCATTCCCCGATATGAAACAAAGAAGCGAAATAAATAAAATATTGTAGGACATTCTACTTTGCATTACCGGCAATGCCTAAAAGAAGCGAAAAAATTCTAAGGCATTACAACGCTATGCCTTCTAGAACACGTTACCACTAAAAGCGATTACCGATTTTTTGCTGGGTACTGACAATTCTCTTCCTATTTCTGTAAAACCATTTCTGGTTTGCCTAAATAGCTTGAAAATACCAACTTCGGTTGACCTGCACTTTACGTAAGATCAGCGAAGGCCCTTGCCATCATTAATAGCGTCCAGAATTCTTCCCGTCAAACCAGCACATTTCAGATGGTAAATACCATCACACAGCCAGCACGATAAGTAGCGTTCAGAACCGCTTTTAATTTGGCAACTATCAAGATCGCACTTCATATTGAAAGATTTATGTAATAGCACTCGTTAATAAAAATACAAGCAAAATAAATAATAACAATTAAGGAGCTGATGTAAATAACTTTAAATAAATGTAGCGAACAGTTTGAGTATAACTGTAATTATGACACTTAATAAACGCAACGCAGACAGCTGTGACAAGAATTACTAGAAGAAGTAAACAAAAAGAGTAAAACAACTGTTCAAAAACAAAATGAATTCAGTTAACTACAAAGGATACAACATCAAATGACTCGGCAAGATAACGTATGCTAGTGAAATTTAATTAAATTTAGTTTAATATAAAACACAATAACTTTCACTTAGCTTCAATTATTTCAGGCTGATATGCTCATAGGCACTTTTTGTCACTACTTTAACTCAGAATTAGCACAATAACCTTAGCAAATAGAAAGCCAAAATCAGAGCACAATATAAGTACAACCTCACAGCTTGACGTTTGCAATGTTATCGATACATACGCATGTATGTATGTGTACATGAATTCAATGCAATGATTCCATACAATGTATTTCAAAACGGAAATATACCTTCTTAATGAAAAAATTAAGACAATGGAAGACACTATAGCTGCTAAGTCTTTACAAGCCTCCCTTGAAAAAATTTTCATTAAAGGGCAGTTAAAAAAACTATCAAGAAATTGTTACAATTAAGTCTTCATAAAAGAAAACATTAAATAATTTTTTTATAAGTGCCGGATATTTTTTACAATTAAAACAAAAGAAATGTTAAAACAGTTCCATAAAACATTTCCCCCATTTTATTTACGTGGTTTCTTTTATGAGTTATTCGTTTCTGTCTATATGTATACATACAGTGACGAGCAAAACTGTAACATGGTGTGACACTTTTTAATTCTATATATATATTTCTATATTACCAAGTTCTAAAGACTTTCATCCTTTTGTTGTATATTCTTGTTGGTACATCCCTGCTCCCTCTCTTATAACGATTTGAAGTCAATACAACAACAATAAAAAAACCAGCAGACAAAAATTTAAATTGAGGCAGATGTTACAGTTTTGCACTCACTCTCAGTTTTGCATTTGACAGTTATCTCTTACTTACAGGCTAACCTAATATTCACGCACGCCGCCAATTTATTGTAAAAAATTTCTCATGCACATGCAACTTGTATGAGATCAACCGAAATTGAACGGCGTGCGTATGAAGCTAACTCAATTTCCAATTTTTGTTCTGCGTGAAATTTTGATTCGCTCAATGAAATCAAATGCAAACGCATGCAAGTCAATTTCGGGTGACGCAAAAAAACAAATTCGACGGCATGCGTACCAAAACGCAAGCCGCGAATATTAGGTTAGCCTGTTAGTTGGAAGTCAGATGACTTTTTTCTGTATTGTAATTTATTGAAGAAGTGATCACCAGTAAATAATATAGTTAATCAGGAACCATAAATGTAAATAATAGATTTACTACGGTAAGGCGGAACCGCACGAAAAGTGGCAAAAAATTTTGGAATTTGCTACTTAAAAATGTTAAGACTTAGAAAAAATATAGCCTAAAGTGTTCCCAAGGACAAAGGAAGTCTGTTAAAAAATATTACGGTACGATATCTTGTGAACTTAGAAGCAAGTAGCGATGCAGCCACTATTACAGAAGCGCTTAAGGTATTAAACTTTAATGCAAATCAATAGACAGCGAGACGAAGAATTGCCAAATTGAGCGCAAAGGCATCATAAAGAAGAAGAAGAAAAAAGCAAATTTGATCATAATACATGTGCGAGTGTGGCAGCATTTCGCTGCATCGCACGAAAACCGAACCGTTGCCTATTGGGATATGTTAGGCCGTTCAGAATGCAATAAAAACATATTTTTAAGTTTCAATTGAAGGTTATTTGGTCCGAAAAGACTAAATTAATCGCTTTCAATCAGATGGCCGGGCATGGTATTGGGTAAAAGACCCAAATTAAACCCATGCGCAGCATGCAAGGCAAACTGTGAATCACGGTGGTCGGTCAATAATTGTTTGGGGTTGTATTTAAAAAATTTTGTTTGTCCGTTAGTACACATTATGCGTAAGGAACAGTATCTGTTCATATTTCATCAAAATTTGCAAGATCTAGTCGAAAAAATGAGAGTTTCTGCTGAGAAATCACCCAAAACACACTGCACATATTCGCAAAGACTGGAAAGGAAAAATTTGCTAATTTCAAATGACCTCCACAATCCGCGGACATGAATCTCATTGAGAATTTGCGAAAACAACTAAAAGCACAGCTTATTAAGTATCCAAGTCCGTAAAATCGAGTACATGAGCTGTGAAAGCAAGCTAAGGATATACCTCCAGAATTTTNTTTCTTACTTCGAGGGCAGATATGAAAACGGCCGTCATAATTTTCTGTTGGTGGAGAAAACATAGCAGCGCTCTTTTCCAATTGGCAGTTCGTCCAACCGTCTTAAAATTCTTGGGCTTCTCCACTTATCTTTTTTTTTTAGTTCTGACATAGTTTTGTCTAAACAGTATTGTTTTAANGTTTTTGTCAGCTGGTATTTTTATTGTTGTTGTATTGACTTCAAATCGTTATGAGAGAGGGAGTAGGGATGTACCAACAAGAATATACAACAAAAGTATGAAAGTTTTTAGAACTTGGAAAGATAGCGATGGCTGAAGTAAAAAGTGTTACACCATGTTACAGTTTTGCCCGTCACTGTATATGTATATAACATGCAAATGCAATTAAAATTCTTTGAAGGTAATGAAAAAATTCTTGAAATTAGTATACGTACATACATATGTATGTATTTATGCTCATGCGTTTCAATTGATGCTAGTTTGTACCAAACATACCATTCGCATCTTAAACTGTTAATTTATTTGTTCACAGTTTTTTGACATTATAACTACATTATAGCTACAAGAGAGTTCGAGATAGTTGTCACTTCTCCTTATTAAATATGCCTTTATGATATCATCTAAAACACCAGAGTTCTCAAACTTCCCAAATTGCGCTCGTGCTTTGAGTGCAAACAGCTCAGAGTGGCAGGCACTGGCTTTCATAGCTGCCAACTTGGCTCAAACTGTACCAATGGCACTTAATTTTTCAATTTGGTAATATTTCAATACATTTTTGTGAAATTCTTTGCGTGTACTTCTTTTTCTCAACTAAAATTTTCTAATTTCTAAAGATTATTCAACTGGTTTATCTTATTTTGGCATTTTAGAAATGTGGTTCTTATTTTATTGGTAAATGGGAAGGATTAAAAAGGATGACACCTTTTTTAGCACTTTTATTTTTCTATTTGGCACATTTTGGCACTTTTTTATTCTCGATATGGCACCTCATAGCTAAGGATAGTTGGCAGCCCTGCGGGCTTTGTTTCTTTTCTTTTTTGTTTATTCATTTCGACAGCTACTGGTTTCTGCTATTAAAAATTTTTCTAGCAGAAATTAGCACGAGAGCCAAAAAATAAGCGTAAGAACGAGAGAGATCTGCTAGTTTTTTGGGTTAAGAAACGCTTTTTAACAGAAATTAGTAATAATTTGTGATAATTATCTCTTAAGAAACAAAGCTACTCTCTTCTTAACTTATTTTAGTCTAAGAGCACGGTCACCCAAGAACGTGTACCTAGCGCACCGTAGAAGCATGGTACAATAATTACAGGTATTGTATTCCCAGAGAGCGCATATTCCGATCTGCCTTATTTAAAAAATATTATTGTTGCCCACAATAAAAGGTTTACTGCTAGGAAAAGGGATATTTCCATACCCCATATAACATATATGGACACGTATTTTTTTAAACAAAGGCTGACTTCCAAAACGTATCAATACAATGTTTGGAAACTGTTATACTGCGGTATTCAAACTGTTTGTATATGCACAGTTGCGACACATTGCAACCATATACATTGCATATTTTAAATATTCAATTTAACAATGAACAATTTTTCTGAATTTTCCATATTTAAAACACCAATGCTAACCAATAAGAAACGAAGCATCAACTTTGTTTCTGATGCAATCAGCGCAAGCGATACGTTTCGATAACTTTTCGGCTGCGTTTTGGAACAGTATACATTGTCAATATTTTGTAGTTCGGCGTTATGGAACCTTATACTTTGTACGTATACAAAGCAATTGACGTTTTGGAAGTCAGCCAAACCTTCTTGCAGAGAACTCATTTAATTTGCAAAAGCCAGAAAAAAACATTTGCTTGTAAATAAATTCAAAATTTTGTGTTGCTCACTTCATTTCAAACGCTTTTTCTTTTGATGTAATGTGGAACGATTTTCCGTCATCCCTTGTCAAATTTGGTTTGGAGACAAACCGGTTTCGGCGTTGTGCCATCTTCAGTGTCATTTTTCGTTCTTTTGAAAAACTATAAAAATTAAATTGAGAAAACAAAAATCATAGTCAAATAAAAGTAGAAGAATCAACATTGAATTGTGTCAAAATTTAAGTAAGGGTCACGAATTTCGATGTGATGCAAAACTCTCTGGGAAGACAATACCTGTAATTATTGTACCATGCCGTAGAAGTATGTAGTAACATATTAAATTTGCTGTTGATAGAGATCCAGCTGTCATTTTAGCCGTTTTCCGGCTAGATTTAGCCGGTTGCTATAGCAAACAGCCGCAGCCGTTTTTAGCCGAATTTGCTATTTGCCTTGTTTTCTTAAAATTCAAATATATATGTTTCCATTTTCGACTAAGCGACTCAAAATCTGTTAGAAATGGCTACCAGCCTTATCACGGTGAAGATTTTCATGTCAGGCAGGGTTATATAAAATTGGGTAGATTTCGATTATTTTTATTTTAAACGAATATATTTTTTCTAAAGAAGGCGGTAGCGGGGATTTTCTTCATAAAATGTTTGTTATGAATTTAAGTATGAAGTTTTATTCGCAAACTTAGAAAATAACAAAAAGTTTCATTGTTTGCTTAACACGCGTTTGTGTTTGGATATCCCTGTAGGGATAACACGAACTAGTGAACCAGATTTCTAGTTCAGTACTAGTTCTTTATTGCCAAAAACGAACCAATCCGATAGTAACTAGTTCCGCACCAGTCCAAAAGCAGTGAAATGTGGTACTTTCACTAAACTATTCTATTTTAAATTTTAAAAGCAGGGAAGGTAATCATTATGAGTAAAATAATTTAAACAGCATTTAATCATTATTTTATGAATTATTATTGAGTTTTATTTTTTCGCTCAAACGGAATTAATTATTATTTGATTTTTATTTTTGGGATTACAAATAATGATTATTTTATGATTTTTATTTTTTCGCGCAGAGATTATCATTAATTTTCAGTTTTATTTTTCCACTTAAAAATAATGATAATTTATAAAACTTAAAAGGCCATAAACACGCAGCCTACTGAAATTTTTACCTGAAAAGTTTGGGTCTTATTCCTTTTATAAGGGTGCGGCTACCTCTCAAAAGGATACACCGGTTATCACGCTGGTATAGTTTTTGAAATGATTAATAACACTATGCGACAGTCAAAATCGGGATGGGAGGAAACCAACGGGAAATGTTATATCGGTCAAAAACAAGTTATACGTGGCCCGGCGTTTCGCTGGGTCACGTCTAGGAATCGAGATATATCGATTTGAAGTTAGTAACTATCATATAGGGGAAATTGTCACCTTTGGTGGTCTTTTTTT
>NW_016157447.1:89427-100791 GCF_001687245.7 Rhagoletis zephyria
ACGGGCAACTATTTTTTTAATATTTTAGTTTTCGGTAATTTTTTATAAAAATTTGGTCAATTCTACAACAAAATCCCCAAAAATCATAAAAAAAAATAAAATATTTAAAAAATAGTTGTCGGTATTGTACAAACTTCACTGTACCTAAACTTTATTGACTGACTTTATATCTTATTTAAGTTAAGTACGACAAAAACTTTGGAAGTACTTCATATACATATAAGCTTAAAAAGAACTGAATTTCCTTAAAAATCAATATGCTTAAATTTAGGCAAGTAAGACAAAGTGAACTAATATTTTTACTTTTAAGCAGAACGCACTTTTTTTTTACTTACTACTTAAGTTTAATACTACTACTACTACTAATGTGGTTTATAAATTTTTAATAAATGAGTTTAAACATTTGTGATTGTATTGTCCTTCCTTCAACCGATCGTATTTAATTTAGAAGGGAAATGTTTCGACAGGCCTGATTAGAAATGTAGATCTAAGGTTACGAATTTATAACAGGTTGGGAAGTATAAACATGGATGCAGATCGAACTAGATCTCATCTGTCGAATTAGGAACTGGTTTGGAACTAAAGAAAAGGGGATGCAGAACGAACTAGATCTCATCTGTCGAATTTAGAACTGGTTCGGAACTATAGAAAAAGGGATGCAAAACGAACTATCTGTCGACTTTAGAACTGGTTCGGAACTAGGGTCAAAGGAATGCAACGGGGGACAATTGACACTTCCTAGGACATCGCAATGTTAAATTCGCCAGTCGCTAGCATGCGAAAGAGAATTAACGCATACTAGACATGGTTCAAAACGCACTAGAACCGAACCAGTTCCGCACTAGTTCGTTTCCCTACAGGGATAGTGCCAACACAGTGTAGACAGTGTGCCAAGTAATGACAATATCCATATTTGACAATTCATACGTGAACTGATGTGTTTGTGTTAGTTGTTTATTCCAATTAACCCTCAGATAACACATGTTAAAAAAAACAAATTTTTGTTTTTTAATCAAAATTGATTTTAATCGCAAAGATAAATTCCTATTACTTAATTAAATAAAATTTCATTTCGTAAATTCTGTCTATTTCCACATTGGATAGATTGGGCACTGGTATCAGCGTTGCCGCTTTGGTAATTTTTAACCAAGATTGGTAATTTTTTTCTTTATTTATCAAGTTTGGTAATTTATTTTTCAATTTGGTAACTTTTCCTCTTCGGTCTTACATGTCAGATAGGTTAATCTTGGTTCTGGTTCCACAGTAGTAAGTGGCCCGTAAGCGTTTCCTTTTATAGAAAAACCAGGTAATCCTGAATGTTTCGCAAGGCGAAAGTTGTTCCAGCGTTCCTTTGCTAATAGAATGGTGTGTTCTTTAAGAAACCCGCTTGAAAGTTTTTGGTGATCCCTGTCAGTTCGTCAGCATTTCAATTATGTACTATCAATTTTCCGGTGTACCCGCCAACCATATAAATGAGTAGAATTCTACGTAAATACGTATATTCTCGTTCAAAAAGCTACGGCATTCAGCGGGGGACTTCACTCTGTCTATGAGTGAGTCGAAAGCTTTCTTTCAAGCGATGAATTTTTGATATATTTTCTTGTCACTTGTTTACATACAGTGGTCGACAAAATTATAACCGCACCATATTTTGATAAGTTTTAACATGTTATTTCTTTTCTTTGTAATTTAATTTTGGTTATTTTTTATAAAAATATTGTTCTTTCTATAACAGAACTCAAAAAAATTCAAACATCAAACTTTGTTCAATATTTAAAAAATTCAACCAACTTTCGTAAAAATTTTATGTTAATGGAGCGCTGATTGCCTGAAAAGCTTGGTATCTTCGGACATACATATCGTTACCTTTATATAGAAAGGCCCTAACTGATATTGTCGCTGAAATACAAAAAGCCGTAACTCATTTTAAGCATACAAAATTTTAGTCAGTAACGGCTTTTTTTTGCGTATCAGCGACTATATGAGTTAGGGCCTTTCTATATTAAGATAACGATATGTACAGACATATCGAGCACTAACTGCCAAAATAACGTAAGCGACATTTTTTTTCAAAATTTTCTTTTTGATGCAGAAAGGCATCGATATGTATGTTTGTGCAGTTCTACACATAAAATAAACTTGGCAATGTTGAATTTGGTAGCTTTTTCCGGTGATTTTGGTAAAAAATAAAAAAATTTTGTGGCAACACTGACTGGTATTCGCTTTGACGGAACTGATTCCGGATGCAATCGCTTACGCTTTAGGCTCGTACTAGAAAGGTCGGAGCTTTTAAAATGATTCTCACAAATACGTGCTGTTGGTGGCAAAGACATGCTAGCTGTTTTTTTTACATATTCGTCGTTCGGTACGATGAACACGGAGTCACCGCCAGTGTTGCCAAAACATTTTTTTTATTTTTTACCAAAATTTCCGGAAAAACTTACCAAATTCAACAAAAAATTACCAAACCTTTTTTATGTGCAGAACTGGACAAATATACATTTGTGTGTACATATATCCGAAGAGACCAAGCTTTTCAGGCCATCAGCGCTCCATTCACCTACAATTTTTATACCCGAGTGCACTTGTACACAAGGGTATTATAACTTTGTTCACATAACGGTTGTTTGTAACAGGCAAAACGAATCGAGATAGATATAGACAAATGTATACATAAATGATCAGAATGAAAAGAGAAATCGATTAAGCAGTGACTGTCTGTCCGTCCGTCCATCTGTGCTCACAATAACTCGAGTAAAAATTTAGATATCTTAACGAAACTTGGTACGTTATTTCTGGCGTAGGACGGATGGTATTGAAAATGGGCAAAATTGGACAATAACCACGCCTACCTCCCATATAACGGTAATTTTCGTTTTCAGAAATACGAAAACTGCGATATTTTAGAAACTGCTGAAGATTGTTCACTCAAAATCGATATTTACAATAAGACGAAAAATAAGAATATTATAAATTTTTGGAAAATGGGCGCAGCCACGCCCACTTATGGTTACATGTGTATATCTTGGTAACCGCTGCACCAATTTCTTCCAAACTTGGCACAATTGTTAACTTTGGTATAACCTACGAAATGGATGAAGATTTTTAAAATCGGACAATAACCACGCCTACATCCCATATAACGGTAATTTAGAGTAATACGAAATCTTCGATAAATCAGTAATTATTAAAGCTAATTTATTCAAAATTGATGCTTCCAACAATTCTTGACCAGAAATACGTTTAGGATAAAATTTTGGAAAATGGGCGTGGCACCGCCCACTTATGATCACACATATGTATCTCGGTAACCGTTCTACCAATTTGTACCAAACTCGGTATGGTTATTGTGCTTGCCACATAGAAGCACAACTTTGAAAATTATTGAAATCGAACTAAAATTACGGCCGCTTTTGATATAAAAGTAAATTTCAGAAATGCTTGAAACTTTAATATTTCGAAATTTAAGGACGCTTTTTACTCAAAATTGATACACCCCGGTTTACCATGTAGCGGTAGCTCTCGGAAAGGTGAAAAACATATATTTAATACTTGCGCCGGGTAAGTAATGTTTGGCTCCGCCCGAACTTAGACTTTATTACTTGTTATAACTGCGTTAACGCTGAAAGCCACAACAACAGAGACGCTTGGTAAAGATTTTAAACCTATGGCCAAAGAAACAAATTTGTCGATTGCGCCTCGATTTAAGAACATGGTACTGCCTAATGGCTTATAATGGTATACTTTGCAGTTGGATATACATCTCCATCCATACAAAGCTCAGCCCACAAAACAACTGACGGCATATGATCATTCAGTGTCAAGGATACGGTTCATTGCAACAGAGGATTAACAGACGATAATTTCCCGTAGATGGAATGTCATTTGACCACTGGAGTTTTTTATGGGGCTATTCTAAAAAATCAACGGTAAATTTTAGCGATTAAAACTTGGAATTTATTCTATTAGAATTCAATCGAAAAAAGTTTGAAACTTGGATTTACAAGCGTTCTGCTAAAGAAAGCACTATATTTTTTATAAAATAATAACCAAAATTAAATTACAATAAAATAATAATAATTTGTTAAAACTTGTCAAACTTGGCACCATATGTGCGGCTATAATCTTTTCGACCACTGCTTTCGACAACAACAAGCTTTCGACTCACACATAGACAAAGTGAAGTCCCCCACTAAATTCCGTAGCTTTTTGAACGGGAACATACATATTTACATAGAATTAAACTCATATGTATGGTTGCCGGGTACAATGGAAAATTTATGGTAAACTGACAGTGAAAGGTATGACCACCCAAAACCTCTCGGGAAAGGATACGGTAGATATAGCGATAGCCACTTTCAAGCAGTTTTATAGATCATACCTGTCTTTTAACCAAGGAACGCTGGAAAACCTTTTCGCCTTGAGAAACTTTCAGGATTACCTGGTATTTATATAAAAGGAAACGCTTACGGGCCACTTCCTAATGTGGAATCAGAACCTTTATTGACCTATGTGACATGTAGGACCGAATCGAAAAAGTTACCAAATTGAAAAATAAATTACCAAATTACCAAATTTGTTATAGAAAGAAAAAAATAACCAATTTTGGTTAAAGATTACCAAAGCGGCAACGCTGGTCACCGCCCTCTTGCATAAAAACACGTATGCGGCATTATTCACGGCCACGATTTCAAAAAAAAATTAATATTCAAACTACCAAAAGGGTTAAAGGAAGTGACAACAAATTTCAAAATTTTAACTAACACACTCAAGCAATTGTCAAATTTGGATATGAGATAAATTAAATGTCATTACTTGGCACACTGTATACACTGTGAGTGCCAACACATAGAACAAATATTATATGTACTGTTTTCCTAGATAGCGCATATTCAATTCTGGCATAATTAAAAATCATCATTATTGCCCGCGCTTAAAGCTTTAAGGTAAGGGAAAAATAGATATTTTCAGACACTATGTTCAAAAAAAAAATAATTAAATTCAAACTACCAAAGAGGTTAAAGGAAGTGACAACAAATTTCAAAATTTTAACTAACACACTCAAGCAATTGCCAAATATGGATATGAGAAAAATTAAATGTCAATACTTGGCACCCTGTATACACTGTGAGTGCCAACACATAGAAGAAATATTACATGTACTGTCTTCCTAGATAGCGCATATTCAATTCTGGCATAATTACAAATCATCATTATTGCCCGCGCTTAAAGCTTTAAGGTAAGGGAAAAATAGACATTTTCAGGCACTATGTACACATACATTGCCGGAACAAAGTATTGGCACAGCAAATTTTTCACAATATATGCAACAATTTTTAATTCTAATATTTTTCCGCTAATTTTGTATAAAAATATTGTTCATTCAACAACAAAAAACATAAAAATAAAATTCCTAAACTTTGTGCAAGACTCGCGAAAAATCAGCAAATTTTCAAGTTTTTAATCAGATTTTTTAGAATTTTTTTGAGTACGCAGATTTGCAGCTCATTAAATTCTAGTAAAAAAAATGCAAGTTCGGAGTTAGTCAAAAATCGCGTTGATTTTTGAGATTTTTTTTTTGTTGAAGGTGTTTTGCATTTTTTCCATATAAAGTATTTTCGAAAAAAATTTTTGTATGGAAGAGACTACGTAAAAAAAATGCCAAAAATCAAACGTAACTCCTAGCTACTTAAAACTTGCTTTTTATTATAATAAAATTGATTGGGCTACAAATCTGCATACTCAAAATAATTCTAAAAAATCTGATTAAAAAGTTGAAAGTGTTCATGAAAATTTGCTGAATTTCGCGAGTTTTTTTTGTAGAATGAACTATATTTTTATACGAAATTAGCGGAATAATATTAGAATAAAAATTGATGCATATATTGTGAAAAATTTGCTGTGCCAATACTTTGTTCCGGCAGTGTATGTATTTTTATAACTTAAAAGAACCAACACTGAAATGCTTTCAAATGAAAATAAACAGGCACAAATTTCTATGTAAAGCAAAACCAAGGCATAACAAGGCAGAAGTGATTGCGACATTTCTCTCTTTTGAACTGCGACTGGAATGTCAACCCTTAACCCTATATAATTCAAAATTTAAATTTTTTAATTTATATTTTCAATTGTGAGCTGTGCGACTGATTTTAAATACATAATAAAATGAAAAAGAATTACGAGCGGTGTGCTGTGTGAGGCAAGAGCCAGGGCAACAAACTTGTGCGATATTTTAAACTAATTGTCAAGTGAAACGACATCGGTGGGAAAATTGCTGCGATGTTTGATTAGGCGACTCTTCACGTGTTTGCGAAAACCATTTTAGTGCCAGTGACTTTATTTGTTGCCCATCGCAGCCGAGTATTTCTAAGCGGACGCGTTTGTTCCCAGATGCAGGATTTATCATACCAAATATGAAGAGAAAATCTCCCACCCATACACATGGATCGCCCCCCCCCCCTCCAGAGCTCGAAAAAGCAAAATTTCGGATAAAATATATGACCTCAAACGAAAAATTTGAAAAAAAAATTAAGTTTTTTTTGTTAATCTTCAATCGTAACCATTTTTGAGGCTTGCACAAGATTATTTGAGGAGGTCCATAACAAAACGCAATAATTCCACCAAAACAATTTTTTGGATAAACGAAAAAAACTAATTTAAGTCAATAGGATATATATTTTTTTTAAACTGTTGTTGTAGTTTAATAGTTATCTAAAAACAATACAAATCATAAAAAAAATTTTTATCTGGCAATTAGTTTTTAAGTTATTTAGATTAAAAAAATGGAAATGTTCGTTTTGGTCCGTCCAATAGTATTTATTTCATTTTGTTCTGAACATGTATGGAAATGTTGCGTTTTGATATAAACTAGGTTTGGAATTTTGGCTTTTTGCTTTAAATAATTTTTTTTGATTTTAATTGCTTATACATATTCTATAGGAAAATTAAAAACTGTTTTATATCAACGGTTTTTATTGCATTTAAATCACTATATTAACATACAAGTATTACAATAAATTCACATTATATTACACTTTCATTGCAGTGTCCTCCTCCAAACAATCACATAAAGTTATATCATCTGTTCCATTGGCACTATTTCCCTGCTGATCTAAAAATATCTTGGTATAATACTCAACTCAGAAATTTTGGACCACTGTTCGCCATAATGTTTTTCCAATAGTTTAGCAACATCTTTCTTCTTTTCTGACTTTATTGCTACACCAAGATCAATTCCATCAAGCAAACGAGGGGGTACTTTGCCTCTTTTAAGATAGCTGGTAAATTTTTCTTTACCTTCAACTTTATACGTCTCAAAAGTTTTCACTACACACTTCTGTTGATTTAGGGAGAGTTTAAAATAAATTCTTTTCATAGTCTGAATGCCGGTTATGGGACGGTAGTTTTCTGCCAACATTTTTAAATCTTTAAGATGCCAATGCTCTCCTAAAATCTTAACTTGCCCATGCGCAGAATAAACTTTGTGATAACTTTTCTTTAACAAAAATAGTAGTATTTTTCCGCAAATCTTTTTCAACACGTCCAAAAACTCGATCAGTGGCAAAAAACTATGACCTCGGACAGGAAAATATAATTCTATTTGTTTTAGCTGTTTAGGTGCACTGTTTAACATCCAATGCATTAAGGCATGTATAATATGCATATTTTTGTTTTGTCCACCACAGCCGTCGCAAAAAAGTCGTAAGGTATCCACATCTAACAGACTGAGCCCTTCCAAATGTGCCAATAAAGCAGAGCCAACGCAAATAGCACCTCTTCCAGCTTGATCTTTGTCCAGGTATAAAACACCGGATCCTTAGATTTCATATCGACAACACAAAGAGTATAGTAGCCTATTTGCCTTGAATAAAAAGCTTCTTGAATAGGAGTACGTGGCAATGGTTGGACTTGCTGCATATCGAAACACAAGCTCACAGATCTAGGAGGCTCATCTCTTGCAATTTCATAAAAAGAATTGGCTCTTAGCTTGTGAGTCCTTTGTTCAGTAATGAGCTGCTGTTTTAAGTCCAAATTTTGTTCCATTTTGATTTTTTGTTTATTTAATACGCATTGAGCACACACATCTGTTGCAGGGGAAGAGAATCCTATGTTAAGAGTATTGAAAATATTCCAAAAATATGTTTTTTTAACTTTCAGTGAATTATCTACTGAATCATTATAAATCCCCCATAATTTCCTTATATTAAGTTCTGGTGAAAGATAGCATCTTTTAGATTTATTTCTGTTGTAATGGCTCTCTTTCGCTGGTAAGTTTTGAGGAATTTTAGCACACTTTCTCTCTTTGGTTTAAACCGAGAAGTGAGCCTATCCCCACCTCTGTCTCTTTAAGAATGTTACCATGAAAAATAGCTTGTGCAACAGTATTCACTCTCCGGCCTGTAACCGACAATGCTTTCAGAAAAAAGGCATGACACACCCTCTCTTTTTTGTTTTTGTGTTGCAAAAAATAGTTGCATGAGAAAGTCTTTTTTTTGTATTGTGGTGTATACTTGTGGCGCTTGGGTACATATGCAACCATCAGCCGTGTCAAATATTGATCCTGATCAACTTTTGATTTATTTTTATATAACAGCTCACGATTGCGAATAATTAAATGGGAATTGAACTTCCCACATTTGTAACCACTGTTTTCTTTGTGACTGCACGGTTTGTAAAATGACAGAGCTAACGGATCCTTATCAGCATATCTGCGAAAAAATGTTAACTTTTATAGATAAGAAAACATACCAAGACATTAAAAAATTACTTTTTATGACGGTTTGCACGTCTATTATTAATTCTCTGTATAGGATCACTTCTTCTTTTCCCGACGTTTATACTTCCCACTGTTGCTTCTGCCTAGATGATTTTTGTAAAATTCACTATTTCTATGAAAAAAAATGGTATAACCAACTATAATATAGTTCTTACTGGTTCACAGTTATTTTAGAGTTACCACTGTTGAACTATATATTACCTTAATACGCGTACTTGGAATTAGAACACACGAGAACACGTTTAGATTGGATGCGTATATTTCCAGAATGAAAAATTGCAATGCATTCCAAAGTTTTCTCAAAATATTTAGCATAAAAAGAATTGGCAAATGTGTTTACAATATTAAATGCAAAGTAGTTATTCACAAAGGTAGTTTAATCAAAGAAATTTTCTAACAACCATAAAAATAAAATTAATTTAATTGGATAGATATGGAAATGTTTCATTTTGGTCTGAACTAATATTTTTGGTGTTGAATAACAGTAAAATTATTGACCTTTGGTATGTTTTACAGCAATGGTTACATAGGTTTTAATGCGTAGAATTGGATTTAGTTAAAAAACCAAAATATTTGAAAAGTGGAATTATTGCGTTTTGTTATGGACCTCCTCATTTATAGAATAAGAAATCGTGTAAAACTCTTCGTCAACGTGAAAAATTAAAACAATGGGTATGCAGTAGGGCATTCAATCCCGGGATCCAGAATCCCGTGATTCCGGGATCCCAGACACTTTTCCATGTCCCGAAATCCCGGGATTATAGCTCCGGGATCCCGATAGTTTTACTGATTCATTTACAGAATGAAAGAGATGTTGAAAACGAAAAAAAAGAATAAATTTGACATGAAACACGAGAAATATAGAACACCAAAATTTAGATTCAAAGTGAACTTGAGCCATTTGCCCTTGGAAGTGAATTTCAGGACCTGCCTGAATAACTGTACTTGTTCAAATATTATGTGCAAGAACTGTGTAATAACGAAAAATCTGGTAGCAATTGAAAACACAAGCTTTTATAGTGCGGCAGAGTTGTTCTTCAGTTTACTTTGTTGGCCTTTTTTTTGGAAAAGGATTTATGCAAATATGAGTATATGTTTTTGACATGTAATATATATATTTTAGAATAAAAATATTTAAACATCAAATTGCGTACTCTTTTACTAAGGGGCATTATGCTCCCCTAAGACCAAATGTGGTGACAATGAATCTGTGTGGTCTGAAAAAGGCGAACCTACTGTACAATGCAAAAAGTTGTGATGAAGTCGAAATCCCGAAAAATCCCGGGATCCCGGATTACAATTTTTGAATCTCGAAATCCCGGGATTGCTAAAATGCTTCAGGATTGAATGCCCTAGTATGTAGATCTATTAGGCCGATTCTGAACAGGAACTCCCTGAGAGTTTTCTCTCTTCTCCCTTTCCTCATATCATGAATAAAAATTCCCTGCGGATTTTTTATATTAAATGGCGGAGTTGAGCTGTCAAAAAAGTATCAAACAGCTCTTGCGGAGTTTGAATTTTCTCCTTCCAAATTTTCGGGGAAAATGCTACTTCCTGGGAGTTCGTTATTCCAGGATTTCTTTCTCGGGAGAAACAAATTCCTGGAGAACCAACTCCCTGGGAGCATTCAGAATTGGGCTGTATGAATGTATGTATGTATGTCAAATCGAACTTTCCGATACTACCCAGCCAGCAAAATATCCGAAAACGTATCCGAAAATGGAAACTATTTCGTATAAAAACCTGATGTTTCATCCGAAACGTATGTGCAGAAAACTATCGAAAATGGTTGTAAAACGGATGCGCTTTCGGCTGTTTTCCTGAATTTTGTTTGATTAAATTTTTTGTTGAAAACGATTTCATGATGAACTTCACAGAAACTTTTTCATAGTTACAGGAAACCAAACAAAAAACAATTTTAAGATTCAGCAATTATTTCAATTTGAGTAAATAATTTTAATGTGTTGCTTCTGATTGAATTCGAACCTGGGAACCTCCTGAAACATAACAAATAGTAGCACACTTCTCTGCACACTCAGCTACTGGCGAATACGTACACATGTTTTCAAATGCTCAGTTTGAACAGATATTTTAAAATTATTGTTTTGAAATAAGATTATGACATTTTTCGGATACGAAAAATGAACAAATATGGAAATTGTTTTCCGAATGTTTCCGGATACGAAAAATTTACGAAAACTGCACTTTCGGCAAAAAGTTCGTTTCTCTGCTGGTACTTTTTGTCTATTTCCGCGGTATATAGGAAATTTCACTTTCAACTGTATAACCAGACATTTGTATGCGCATAAAAATATGAATGACTTGAAAAATATAACAAAAATTAAAAAGTTAAATTAAACAAGTAAGAAAGTCTAAGTTCGGGCGGAGCCGAACATTAAATACCCGGCGCAAGTATTAAATATATGTTTTCCACCTTTCCGAAAGCTACCGCTACATGATAAGCCGGGGTGTATACATTTTAAGTAAATTAGCGTCCTTAAATTTCGAAATATTGAAATTTCAAGCATATCTGAAATTTACCGTTATATGAAAAGCGGCCTCAATTTTAGTCCGATTTCAACAATTTT